>NW_010108354.1:50200-167705 GCF_000699245.1 Pterocles gutturalis | reverse complement strand
CTGGCACTCCCTGCAGCCAGAGGCCTGTTCTTTCAACTTACACAGTTTTGTTGTAATAGAAAGTAGTCTGGTTGGTCAGCCAAGAAATCGACAGCACTCTGCTTGTCTACACTGACCCATAATAGGTTACCTTCAGAGGAGTTAGCATGTCTTTGTCTAAGGCAGTAAGGCTAGAAATGTGTCTGACTTGAAAAGTAGAATGTGGGTGTGGGTCCTGTTTGAATGTGTTGGTGTATCTGCACAACCTGCTAAAATGGAGTTGCACGAGCGTAGGACGCATGGTCAAGAGCGAGGATGTGACAGGCTCTAAAGACAGCAGGGATTTGTCTCATATCTCAGAGGGCTTAGGGTGTAGGATGGTCCTTTCTCAGTCCTGGATGTTCTTTGTACATGGTTCTGTATCCATCCAGTCTTTTGTATCTTCTGCTTTTTAACAAAACTAGACCTGAAGGAAGCACCATGAGTCTTGACTAGGCATCTTGCAGCTAGTGGAGCTGCACAAGGGTTTACAAGGTCTTTATGCTAAAGTGAAGAACCATGTGAATAAATTAGTAGCCCTAAAGTACTGAAAACAAACACTTTGGGATGAATTGAGGGGATGAGGAAAAAATGCCTCCTGTCCTTGCCCTGCGTCCTCTCACTTCCCATCCTTTGACCGTGCTCACCAAGACGGGTGAGGGGATTGATAGATCGAGGAGATTATAAAGCTTGTGTCATGTTCCTGGGGTCTGAAATCAGTTGACAAAACGTGCACAGCACAGAGCAACCTGAGAGCCTCTCTTGTCAGGCTGGGAGGTCTGAATGCTGCCAAAGGCTTCTGGCCCCCTCTCCCAGCCTGATGCTTTGAAAGAACATTGTTTGGCTCCATGACACTGCGGGTCTGTTGACTTGTGCTTGTATGTTTGTGATGGGATGTGTGCACAACTCAAAAGCAGGTCTGAGGTTAAGTAAAGCCCCTTGCTTGGTGGGAAACCTTGATCAATGTGTCACAGAATGTGACAACTTCCATAATGGTTTTTAAAAAATGCATTCGGGATTAGCTGCCAGCTTCCAGGGGAGGGATATACAGTAACCACTTGGAATATCTGACTTGTGGGCTCTGCCCTCATCTCCACAGCAGTTGTGAACAAATCGTTTGATTTCTCTGTGCCGGCCAGTTGATCTGTAATACTGTACTGTTTATCTGACATCTCTGAGTGTTGTGTGGCTTATTGAAGGGCTTTTCATGTCAGAGACTTAATGTAGGCTTTAGTGATTTTTTTTTTTTTTTTTCGGTGTTCAAAATGAAAAAGAGTGTCTTTCTTCTTTCTCTCTTTATGGTCAGATGTTTAATACTTCTGAAAATTTACTCCTTTTATTGTGTTTTAATTCAGGCATCTAAAGCCATGGCCCATTCTGAAATTAGGGCAAACACCCCTGCCATGCCATGACATGGTTTTCTCTTGCTTAGGTATACATCCTAACTTGGCACAGATGAGTGTAGAGGTGAGAGTGGTAAAAAGATGAGATGTTACATATCTTGTCTGTAAGGATATAACAAAGCTGTGTCCTGTGTACCGTAGTTGTAGCACACTCATTTGTTCCTCCAGGACAGTGAGTTTTGCTCTTTATGAAAAGCCTGTGTAAGCATGAAATTCTAGAAATAAAAAGACAGCTGAGGGCAATTTTGCAGTCATTATGGTTTTTCATATTGGGAGCGACATGAATGCTGGGGTCAGTAATAATACCCAGCATGGGCCTGCTTTTCATATATGCTAATAACCAAGTTAGGGTATTTATGTAGAAAGAGGAATACTTATGTTGCACATCAAAAAGTTTTATTAGGTAGGCAGAAACCCAGAATGATGCCATGTCCTGCTTACCACCTTCTAAGGACACCTTTTCTGCCAACATTTTAGTAACTTGCAAACAATATTTCATTTGCTGCATCCTTTTCAGGAATACACTTCTGATACACATCTTGAAAGAGTTTAGAGTTGAATTAAAACTGATTTTCCCATCCCCACTGGACTTCAGTGCAGATGAGAATGAGAATCAGGTAAAAGGCTTATGAAAAACTATTCTTGGCTCAGCCCTGACAGGACAAAAGCTGCGTTGTTCTGCTCTGATATTCAGTCAGTGTGACTCATCTGCAGAGGACTTTCTGGCCCATTTTCCTTAAAAATGTTCTCTATCCAGAGAACTGACTGGGGCTTTCTAAAACTGGAAACACTGAAAAAGAACAGCTTGCTCATTTGTTGGGTGTTGGTTGACCTTTATCTACACCATGCCAGCTCAAAAGGTGGAATACGTGCTGTCTTATGCAGAAAAGTGTTTGCAACCAAAAGTATTTTTATGGACTTTTTTTTCCTTCTGGAGGAAGGGAATAATAGAGAGGACAGGTTTCAAGGCTTCCATGGAGAGTGAGGTCAGGAGTCCTCAGAGACTTAATCTAGTAGGTGATGGCTGCTTCAGAGTGGGAAAAATTGGCAAGACTGGAAGAGGCCACTCTGAACTTCATCCTGGCCTCTGGTCATACCTAACTAACCTCTGGTTTCAGAGGATTTCCCAGGTCTTTGGGACTCCCAAAGCATGAGGACTGCTGCCAAAGCCCTGGGGGTGCCACAGCTAATAAAAATGTGACAGCAGAGATCCTGGGGACATTTCCTTCTTGAGTCCCTCCATTATCTAGGACCCACGAATGACACTTTTACCCCAGCTGGGGAAAAATGAAAAATGTTTTCTTCCGTCACTCAAATAGCAGAAAGAAAAATACGCTTGAGAGCAAGAGTTAAGAAGAACTCAGACTTGTCATCTTCCTAGTGAGGACTCATCCCTTCCTTTTCACTTGTGTATTTTCCCTGAAGATATAATCTTAGGCTGCAGTTGGACAAGATAAGCACTTAGTGTGAAGCTGTGAATAATCTCTCCCTCAAGGGCTTTAAGTACCAGGTTGAATTAGGATTTTAGAAGGGTAGGTGAAAGCTCCCTTTGCCAAGAGGAGTTTCCATGCATGGAATCTGGAAGTGGTCTGATGTGGACATCAGTGACCTGCTTTGTTAGCTGTATGCGAAATCTGGCTCTGCTGAAACCAGTGGCAAAATTGCCATTGATTTTAAGAAATATGAATTTCACCTCCAGTATGTTTATTTGCATTACTTTTTTCCCCCTATACTTTTTCCTACTACTTTTGATATGTAGGCATGGAGGACGTGGAAAATATTGGTATTATCGAGACACCCTAACTGTTATGGCGAGGGGTGGGCAGGTGCCACTGTGGGAAGACACCTTTAGAGTTTTGCCTGGCACTTTGAAATGCTTTTCATTTTTTCCTACCTGCATTGTTTGTTTCAGCTTTACAGGTTAAACTTGTGCATGAATGACAGGTCTTCCTATTTTGAGTGTTCTCAATTTTTCTCTATTATTTAGATACTGAACTTGCAAACCATTCCTCTTAGCAGGGCAATTTGTTCTGTACTGGATCTGAATGAGACCAGTCCTGGGAAAGTATGCACCTCTGGTGAGAGAAGCCCACCTTTCACAAACCACAGCTACAACTTGTTTTTTCAGTGAAACACAAAGCACACAGCTGCTCGCAAATGTCAGTTTTTCTTAGCATGAAGCAAATATGCATTTTATAAATGTGAGACACAGACATATTTTGATGTGGGTCTTGAACAGGGCTTCAGTATAGGGATAGCTCATCTTTAATTTATCGTTACATGCAGTTGAGCCGTTCCAGGAAAAGACATTTTGTGGTTCTTGGGCTGGGGAAGAAGAAGGATAAAAACCTTCTGCCCTAAACAGATACAGTTACAACACACAGTGCAGACCTATGTTCCCTAAATGAAAATATAGTGTAAAGCTCTTGAAATGTTTTTCAGGATTAAAATCACTGAGAGATTGATGCTAAGACTCTTTCAGGTATGACCTATTCTTTCTCTGGGAAAAACAGAAACACTCCTGTTTGTTTGCTGCCTCTGTTGCCACAAGCTATAACCACATGTTTTAATCTAATTATGAGACCTGCTGCAGGAAATTCTCTGGCCTCTCTTGTACCCAGGGTTGGCTTAGTTGATCAAAATGGCATTTCTGACCTGAAAGTTCATCAATCATTGGAGCCCAATGGAAAGCTTATGATAGTGTGGTATGTTTATAGACGGTCTTCTAGTCTTTTAGGAGTCAAAAGTGTTTTATAAACAGTAATTGATTCATGCTTTTCTTGCACAGAAATGCAACCACCACTAAGGATGAAGCCTGTCCTGTTTTTTGCAGGGGATAGTAATGGAGAAGGTGTAGGCAGGCAGCAAGTAATGATAAAAAAATGGCATTTTATCAGAATACTGTGTTCACTCTTGTAAAAGGGTTATGGATTTTTTCAAGGGTCTGTGCAGATTGGGCTGTAGACCACCAGCACTAATGTCACCTTTGGATTGTAGTGGGGTTGTTGCTTCTGTACCAGTGCTTGGAACGTGTTGCCAACTGGATTATCACTGCCTTGGCCTGGAATATCTCAGTGCCCTTTGATCAGCATTTGAGTGAGCGAAATTTCATTGTACCTCTTGTTTGGTACTGCAGGTAAGTGCGTACTGCAAATACAGCTGCGTGTCTGGCAGTGCGCTGCCTGTGTGCCTGCCTCTTGTCCAGACCAGCTGGCTGCTCTCCTTGCTGAAGGCTGTTACCTCAAACAGCAGAGTTGTTCTGCAGTATGGTGTGTTCAGCCTTTACTGATGCTCACCACGGCTTCTCCTGGAAGGAAAATGGATCTTTGCCTGATCTGTCAGAAACTGGCGTGTCCTAAATCATAGGAACAAAGAAAAGCTTGTAAGGAAACTCTGCTACCCTATCTTTATCAACCAGCCTTTCCTTATTTCCATGACATGCAGCCTTGCTTATTCTCTTGGGGAATACTCGGATTCTGCTCCTCTTCTTTTTCTTCAGAACACATGGCTTTGAGTCTGATCCAAAACCCATTCAGTTTGAGGAGAGTCTTTCTAATGCTGTCAGCTGGCTTTGGATCATCTCCCTCACTTGCACCCCTTTCTGAAATCAGAAAACACACTTTTAACTTATTCTTAGAAGGCTAATCTCAGGAAGGCAGAAATGAAATAGTTTCAGTGTAACACCTGGATACTCTGCTTGGAACAGATCTGTCAGAGGGTTGCTTGTCCTGGAAGAAAGAGATAACAAAGGAAGGATTTTTCTCCAGGATATGGTATGATTTCTAGTATTTTCTATTAAATACAATTCAATAGAAAAAACATAGAAGACAGAGCAATCTTTTTTAGGCAGCTCGCTTCCTCTGCCCCATGGGTGGATTCCAAAATGACAGTGGACCAACTTCTTACACCCCTACTTTAACCATCCTTTCTGTAATAAAAGATCTATGAAACTAGTCAGTTCTCACCGTTTAATATATTCCAACATGGGCAAATGGGCCAAGAGTTTGTATCAGTACTGGCAAATGTCTGGAAATCCTGTCATCACCAACCAAGGAAATTGGCTTCAAATCTTACCCCAGAACTAGCAATGAATGACTTTTGAAAATTTTCTTTATTAATACCATTATCACTGAGAAGGTGCCTTCTGTGGAAATATAAGTTTTGCTTATTTCTGGCCAGAAGTCTAAATTAAACAGTTGCTCCTCAGAAATCCTGAGGGGATGGAAGAGCAGAAGGTCCTTGATGGCTTCATGGGGGAACAGCAAAGCACAGGGGGAGCCTGGAGGGACTGAGGAGCAGGCTCCATGGTGTCTTCTCTGTGTCGGGGTTTAGGTACGGATCCCATGTGACATTGTACCCTGACTTTGGAACAAACCGTCACTGAGGCAACTAGTGAAGAGGACAGCTTGTGAGAGCTCCTGGGCAAGAGTGCTGGGTTCAGCTGCTGAGGAAGCACTGGAGCTGGAAACAAGGACAGTTAAAACTTCATCTGTTCTCCATCTGAGCTGTACCTCTTCATGCTGGATGGGTCATACCCAGAGAGTGGTTCTGATCTGTTGGTCAGCTGGGGCTTCTAGAGAGTCCTGGGCATGCAGGAGCCTGGGCTGGAAGAGGGAAAGCTGGAAGAGCTGTAAACTCAGATTCTACTTGGGCTGAAAAAAATATCAGTAAGAGCAACTGTATGGGGTGGGTGGCAGATTTGAGTGGTAGTGTGATAGGGAGTGTGGCTATATGTTGTTTCCCTCCTTTCCCCAAATAAAACATTTCATGTCTTTAATTCCATACTTGTTAGAATGAATATTGCTTGTGACAGCGAAAATCTTAGCCCTTCTCCTAGACATCTGGGCTGGGACTGGTGCTGATTTTACTGCTCAGCAGGAGCCTTTGGAGACTAAACCTGACCCCTTCAAGGCTTGGCAGAGAGGTTACATGTTGGCTGTGTCTGGCTCTCGAAGGCCCTGACTGTAGCCTCCAGATGCTACTGAAATGCTTACATATAATGAAGAACAAGGACTTCTTTTCATCTCCTTGTGCTGAGTGAGGTGTTAGCTTTTGGGGATGGCATCTGTGTCTGCCTGGAGATCACTGGATCTAACATGGGGGAACGGTAGGTAATCTGTGTCAAAGCTGTGGATGCTCCTGTCCATTTCCTCAGAAAACGCAAAATCTAATAAAAAATGTTTGTTGATTTATTGTTTTGGCTCACTCTCTTATATTGCAGCTACAGAGGTATTAAGCAAGAGGAATATTGTATGTGGTCAACTTTGTGCACACTAAAGATGTTATAAAAACAACGGCTACTGTAAAGACCTTTAAATAGTTCTGTCAGTCTCCTAAGAAAGAGGAAACTTGCTGTTTGCTAACCAGTATTTTCCTATCATGGAATTGTATTGGGGGATTTTGGAAGATGACAAATTGACTATGAGTCAGTGGGGTAACATGGTGCTAAAGGAAGCTACTCTACTGGGCTGCAGCCAGTGAGGAGTGTATTTCGGAAGTACCCAGACACTCAACTTTCTGCTTTCCTCAGCAGTCGCTGGACCATGGGGTTCGTTTTGGGGCTTCATGTTATAGAAGAGGAAAAGTGGCAGTCTGGAGAGGAGACTACAGCTGTTGTGGAAAATGAGAATCAGTATTTTTTGCAGAGGAGGGGTGCTGCTGCAATGGGAAGAGAATTGAGCAAGGACAGCTCATGACAATTACACACAGAAATACTCAGAAGTATTCTTCAGCAAGGCACCTGATCATCAGAGGTGCTCTATCTCCAGGACCACACTCTATTGGGATAAGAACTGCAAAAACACATCAAATACATGTTTCTGAAAGCAAAAGTCCCAGCTGTTTGGTTCTTTTGGTTATTTTGCTTTTGCATCTCATCCAAATTGTGAGAGGACTGGTACCAATTCCTACGTAGCCAAACACAGTCAGAAAAGCATCCTGGGTGTCTTAAGCCCAAACTCCTTGGGGAAGAGTTAGTCTGGAGGATCTTCACTGGCAAATGGCTGGTCTGACAAGAAGCCTGTGCTGGTGCTGAAAGCTCACAAAAGTATTTCAGAAGCATATTAATACATGGCTCACATCTCAGTTAGTGCCTCAGCAGAACCAGTCTCTCTACAGTAAATTTTTCAGCATTTGAGCCCAGCTGCCTCTGCCTTTTTCTAACAATAAAGACAAGGGTCAATTATTCTCATTGGTCAATAAGAGCTGAATTTAAAAATAACGTGATGATGTTGCTGCACAGAAGTGTTTAAGTTGGATTAAATGTGAGGGAAAAATAAATCAGAGAAGAGCAAGCTACAAAGGGAATTGCAGATTCACTTTCCAGTCTGAAAGATTTTTAGGGCAGGGTCTGTCAATTATTTTGTTTGTACAACAATCTCAACTTAAATGGGGCCTCTAGCTGCTTCCACAACATAAATTATTGATGCTGTTAGGATCCGCAAAAGACGTGTGCCTAGCTTTAAGCACAGGGGTAATAAAACTGAAGTCTAGAGGAATCCTTTAGCTCAAAGTTAAATATGTGCTTACGTTCTTTGTGCTTCTTGTGACTGCTTTAGATGCTTGTGTACCTGATGCAATCGTGAAATAACAAAGCTGGCTGTGCTGTGATAGAGGATACAAGTCTGAATAGATACACTTGGAGGTTCCAGATAATTCTCATGACTTTTCAGAGAAACTCAGCCCCATGGACTTCACAGGAAACCACTTGGAATAGATAGTCCTTATCCAAAGTGACAGCAGGTACATGATCCTAATAAAAGAAACATGGACCCGTTTGCACATCATCCTGTCATTGCGTTACCTTGCCTGACAAGGTGATCTGAAGAGATCGGAGGTGACACGGTGCCTGACAAGGTGTTGTGGTTGATGGAAAGGCAGCTGCAAGGTGGGAGAGTGTGGCAAGGGCGCGGGGCTGGAGCCATTGGAGCTCAGCGCTTGCAGGGTGCTTTGTGTTGAGTGGTCCGTGTCTGCACTTCCAGCAGCAGATGGGAGTTTGTGAGGTGCCAAAGAGCTTTGACTAAGCAAAATAAGAAAGAAAAAAAAAAAAAAAAAGGTTAATAATCCTCAGGCACTGGGGTCTTTTTGGCTTGTTATTCTTCATCCTGGCCTTCAAACAACCTGTGCTATGGCAGATTGCAGGCTCTTACAGATTTGCCAGCCCTTGCCCTTTGGAAAAAGCCTTGCTTTGTTTTTGGCTCAGTTTACACTCCTTTTCAGCCGTCCCTCCCTTGTTCAGAAGTGGGAGTTTGCAATTTATTATGCATGATGTTATTTAAACCTCTATGTTGATCGTGGTTGCTATGGGGCTTTTGTTGTTGTTGTTTTTTAATGTATCACCTGCCTTTGGGAGCGAGAGGCTGCTGGCTCGGATGTCCTCGCTGCTCAGGAGAAAGGGCAGAGGCAGCTAAGGGAGAGGAGCCCTGAGCCCTGCAGGTACAATGCCACAGTGATCAGCAAAACCTACCTGATTATGTCTGGCTGCTTGTCCTGCTTGGGACCTCTGCTTGTGCTCTCTGGATCCTTCAAGCTCTCTCTCTCTCTTCTCCCTTTCGCACACTTGCCCTTTTCTGAGGGATGAAGTGGTTGGCAGCCAACGGGAGGCAGTGCCTGCACATCCAGCTAGAGGAACACTAGCGTACATTGAAGGCATCCAGCTGCTAGAAGGGAGTTCTTGATTTTCCCTGTCCTTTACTCTTCCTGGGCAAAGGGAGACAAGCAGTGCCCCTGGTTCAGCTCTTTGTCTGGCCACTTGAAGTGCAGAGCTGAGGGGCAAGTTTCCATTTCTTACACTGGAGTTGTCACCATGTGGCTTGCTCTTTTCAGCAACAAGGTGTTGCAAAAAGCTTTTGGGGAGAAGCAGAACAGAAGCTCATGAGAGATCTGCAACAGATGAGCCTCCTGCACCCAGAGCCCAGGGGGATGGGTTCTGACCTCCACAAGCAATGCTCTACTCACTTCAGTGCCTCCTGTTCCCCCTCAGCAGGAGACGATGCCTCCAAAAAAAGTGAGATTGTGCCTCGGTGAGATGCAGCATCTCCCAGCTTTGCCAAGTGCTCACGAGAAGGTTTGGCTCTGTAGAAAGACAGGCAGTCTTGGGACATCCCATGCTAGGTGGCAGCTCCTGCTCCTCGGTCCTGGAAGGGGATCCTTGGGCGAGCCTGGTGGAGCCCATCTTAAACTCTGCTGGTTAGGGAGACCCTGCTCAGCACAGATGGGTCAGAGACCACCCCTAGCTCTGAGGCGTCTCTCTCCCAACTGTTTGGGCACTGTCACCCAAAGAGAAGAGATTTCTTCCAGCTCCTGGCTGCTTCCTCAAAGCCTTTCCCTTCAGGAAGTGTCTTCTTCTGAGGGTGAGTTTGCATGTCCTCCATGGAGCCACCACCGGAGCTGTGCTCAGAAGGCGCTATGCTGTGGGCAGAGCAAAACTGATGGTCAAACAGAAACTGAAAGAAGATAAAGAGACAAAGGGAGTTGCGCAGATCAAGAAGCAAGATGATCGAATGACACTTTTGCCTCTCTGCTGAATTGTTCCTCAAAAAAGCTGCTGGAGACCTCAGGGACATGCATGCGAAGGCAGTGCTGCTACATCTTCACGGCTTCTCTGTCCCCAAGCTCCATATGCCGCAGTCACACTGCGGAGTGGCAGTGGGGATTGTCTCCCAAATACTGAAAGCCTCAGTGCTCTGGTGTGCTGAGCAGCCACGGCTTCCTCTGTAAGGCCATCGCCCACCGCTGGTCCAGGTGCTATGTGAAACTTGCCAGGTTTCAGCCCTAGAAATCAGTTTTGTTTCATCAATCTTTGCAAATCTTTTGGCAAATCACTGGTTGAGTAACTTCTTGGCTGCACTGGGCTGACTCCTGAGTTTACATGAGCCGATTAATTTAAGATGGAAAACCAAAGAAATTTGAGGTACAGATTATCAGTCTTTTTCCGATTTTGGGGGGAACCATTTCTTGTTTCCCTATAACAAATTTAGGGTCCAGCCCTCCCTTTATGATGCTACAGTGGCCCAGGCAAGGGTTAACATCTCAAAGTCACCCGCCCCACTGCCCACCCTGCAACAGGCTTAGCTTGCCCTTCCATTGTTTGTACTAAACCTTCCCAGATTTACTTACTTCCTTTTGATGTCTGGCAATGTTTGTTTATTAGCGCCAGTGGCCTGTGTTAACTCTGAGTAAGTCTTTGACTAAATCCCATTCTCTGCCTTTCCTCCTCCCTTCACGGGCTTGTGAGCTGATAAACTTCAGCGCAGGCTTTCAAACCCAGTGAGGTTAAACATGAACTTCGTTTACACCTGCCTGCTTTCCCAGCTAATGGACTCTGGTGGCTGCCCAGAGAGGAGTCCTTTTATGGAAAGAGTAGGCTGCAAAGGTTGATTTCGTTTCTGGTTCATATGTTCAAGAAGTGGGTTTTTAACTCTTGAAGAGGAAAGGATTATTTTAGTGAATTCCCTTCTGTCCTGAGGTCATCTACTTAACCACAGCAGAGAAATAGTAACAGGACAGGTATTAGCTAGCAAGTCACATAGTGTTATATATAGTCCACCAAACACTATTTTATTATTCATTTTTATTTTCACAGTGCTTAAGTACCATTTTGGGAGTCAGAGTTTAGTCATCTTCAAGCTAAAGTATGAATTGAGAAAGAAGATGAGAGCTGTTCGGGAAATGATAAGTACTTCCCATGGAAACATTTGAAACAGTTCTGTTTTTCCTTTAATCATGGGGAAGTTCCAGTAAAAGAACAAAGCCTACCAAAAAAAAAAAAAACCTCCCCATGTTTTTTTCACATTTTTTAATATTTGAAGATTTTCATTTTGCTCTGGGTCTCTGTCAGGGGAGGAGGTATTGAAAAATCCCCTCCAACTGTTTGTGCCTTCTCATTTTAAGACACACAAATTCCTGACTAGCTTTTGCTCATGTTATTTAATTATAAACATAAGCCATTCTCTCAAATTCTATACAGCTTATGGGCTCTGTGTTAATATGATAATAAAATAAGGCTACATGACAATAATTTTAAAAATGAAGGCTCTCTGGATTTTTATTACTCCATTATTTTGTCTTTTAAAGTGCTCTTCATCAGCAATGATTAATTCTTGAGTCATCAGTGTCTAAGAGTCTTAAAATGTTTTGTGGTTGCTTAAATATTCTTTTTACTAGATTTGCAAACCCATTGATTTTTAAAACAGTGTTTCAAGGGTATATAGACATTCCAGCTGGGGCAGTAGGTCTGCGGTGGCAGCCTGCACTCTTCTGTGCAGTAAAAGTGTCTTTGCCAAAAAACCTTCACATTTAAACCAGAGGTGATTGGCAGGTGGCAAAGAGGAAGGGTTATAGAATATGAATTGCAAAGTGAACCCAGATTGCACTGAAAGGTTTTAAAAGCCCAGGGAAAGTTTGTGGTCATCCAGAACTGAATTTATCGTGACAGTCAGACAACGTCATAAGAGCCCTCCTTTTTCCCTCCACTCCAGTACTTTTTCTTGGTATGTTTTGTTGAACCATAACATTTGGGAGAAAGGCTTTTACTTCATTTTGGCAATGCTTCTTTGGGAAGTGCCCTTTGATCTCTTTTGGTGTGGCAATGAAAAGACCTCTGCTGAAGGTTTCTGGGATGGTTTAAGAAATCATCACCCAGTCCCTCTCCAGCCCTGGCAGAGCAGCACAGGGCAGTTGATGCCTACCTTTCTGCCCCTCCATTTCATGGCCCAGATTCCCTTCTTCATCCCAGCCCCACAGCAGCTTCTTCACCAGTGCCCCATGCCAGCTTGGAGCAGCAGAACCATGTGGTTCTGCCAGGAAAGGCCACCAGCGGGGTCCACAAGGATGCTGATGTGCCCGACTTCCACCTGGCTCCACAAGCATCTGGGACCTGGTCACCAAGCCTGCAAACCAGACTTCTCAGGACATTTAGGCACTGAGAAGAAGACTGATATTTAACTGTAAAGATCAAAGCCTGACACTGTCTGCCTGTAAGCAGATATTTCTGTCTGTTTAGAAACTTTTTGGTTTCAAGAGGTCTCTAGTTTACAGTCATGGCTTTCTCCAGCCCTTTCTGCAGCCAGCTTAATGCTGAGATATGCACAGAAATATTCTGCAGAAGCTTGGAAACAGCTTACTGCTTACTGCAAGCCTGGGGCCACTATTTTCCAATAGGTCAATATTTCTTAGGTTGTTATGATAACTGGTGACAAAAAACCTGTTTACATGGAAAACAGTATTGATGTAGCTAATGTAGTTGCAAATCCCAAGTACATTTCAGCGCAAGTCTGCATATAGACATGGTTCTTAGTGAATGAACACCCTATTTCCATAGCAGACTTCAAAATAGGCACAGCTTTGCCTTGTCTTTAGCTAGATTTGTGAGTCACAGAAAGGTTTTGGTTCTCATTTTTTCATGGACAAACCCCAGGCTCTTGTATGTTCCAAATACCTTCCTTTAAATATTTATTTGCTTGTTGCGGTGCCGGACTGCTTGTGCCTGTTGCCTGAGCAGTCAGCCAGCTGCCTTTGAAGATGTTTACTAATTAAATCAGAACAAAGATGGAATGAATGTTAAGCACCTTCAAACACTTGTTGCATGCTTCAGTCCCATGACTGTGCTTCACAAGCTGTTGTAAAATCTATCCATTTCAGAACACACCACATGCCGATCCCTTTAATGGATTCTCTTTTTTAAACAGGTTAAGGAAAAAAATCTGGCTTCTTTTATATTCTGTTTTTCATATCTGCAGCTTTTACAGTAGGAAAGGTCTGTTGGATCTGGCAGAGCACTGAGACCCAGCACGGTGGATCCCAGCTCCAGCTGTGGCTTTAGGAAGCATACTGTCTCTGGTCCTTTTCCATACCTGCCAAGCATAGGCTGCTACCTAGAGACATGGGCATGAACCAAAACCCCAGCTACAAGCACTGCCAGCTTCAGGGGTATCCTAATTCTGAATAACCTTTTTTTTTAGGGATCTGGGGTAAATTTGCTTTCTTACTCATTTGGGTGTGACACACTCGTGCTGATCTCAATAGCTGGAGATCTTCTTAATTAAAGAACAATGATAAAAAGCCACATTAAATGGGTTGCATCAAAGCAACGTCGTACTGCAAATGCTAATTATTATAATTATATAAGATTGCTCACGTTTATTTTCTAGGTGGGAAGGTGCACCAGCTGACTGGGTTTCAACGTGTGGCTTTTTCAGCAAAATTTTAAGGAGTCAGATGTCTTGCCTAGGATTTGTTGTCCCTTGCAAGCTTCGTGGCTATGGTTAGTCCCTCACCAAATGCAAACGTCTCACTTAGTGCATGAAAATTGACACGAGGGACTTTCTTTGAGCAAGTTCCAGTCTTTGCTAGCAACACAGACTTTCTCTGGTCTTCCTGTCTCAGGGATACATGGCCTCTCCCTCTTCCAAACTGACAAATGCTACTTTCTCTGGGGAGGTAGTGGAAGTGCTGTTAGCACAGACAATGTCCTGGAGGTCTGGTGGTATTTTTGCAACGTGTCACGTAACCGCCTCTGTTTAGCCATCCCCCTGGGATTATGTCAGGATTTCAGGGTTTGGTCAGTTCCAGAGGAATAATAGTCCCAGCGTGATCAGGTCCTGCCATTAGCTTCGTGGAGGAGCTGGGGTATGATGTGCAACAGCAGCAGCCTCCTTTTCCCCACCAAGAGCCTGGTGAGGAGGCTTTCTGGGGGAGAAAACCTGTTTGATTGCTCCAAATTACCAAGGGAAGCTTTGTCAGAAGGCTGGGAACACATAGAGCCCCAGGAGCATTGCTCCTTTGTAATGGCCAAGGTGGAGAGAAGGACCCAGGATGAGCTGGAAAGAGTCAGGAGACAGGAAAGCACAAGCTGCTCAAGGCACAGGAGGAACCACTTCTTGGTTTGACTGCTCTTTCAAAGCCTGAGACCAACATTTGTTTCACACTGACAAAATTATGTTAATCTATACTTTTGGTGAACTAATGAGCAGCCCCAACACACACCTTAAAAAGGCAGGACTGCAGTCCTTGTCTCTATATAAACAAACTTTGAAAGGGCTAAAACCATCTTGTTAGATCCAAACAAATAAAACAAAGCAATTCTGAATCATTCTCAATTAAAAATAATTAAAGGCTGTTAAAAATCCTGTCTAAAGATGATGTGTTTTCTGAATAAAAATCTCTAAATGAAATGGTTCCAGAGTGGGAGTATGTCATTTTTTTTAAACTAAAGCAATTCAGTGGGTTAGATAGAAACTGGTAAAAAAGGAGTTGCCAACCCCAATTTATAATTTTTGCTGGCTAAAAAAAACCACCCCCAAACCACATTTGGTTGAAATTTTTATTTATCTTTTCTTCTGAGGCTGCTGAATGCAGGGGAATGGAGATGTGTAAGACAACTAGATTGGCATCAGTTGAGTGTTAAAGCTCTTGAGTAAATATCTGTGTGATCATAAGATGAATCGGATTGGAAGGGACCTCAGGAAGTCTCTGATCCAGCCTCTTGCTCAAGGCAGGGGCACCTCTGAGATGAGGCTGCTGAGAACTTTGTCCATTTAGCCTCCTAGAATGGAGGCTAACTGTACCCTGTTCTAGATGGTTGAGACTTTGGGTACTCCATGAGAGCCCATGAGGTGCTGAGTGCAATTGTTTTCACCTGGAAGTGCCAAGAGAGGGCTATGGAGTTGCCCCACTTCTATTCTCTGCCCGGAGGGGGCCTGATGTCCTGTTGTATGCAAAGGTCTATCTAGCAGGGGAAAAGTGAAGTTGGGGGTTTTGTTCAGTGTTTCTATTCAACAACTGTTTTTCCTGGGGCAAAAGCAGTACCATACAGTTTGTCCAGAGCCAGGTACGGCTCACATTTCAGCTCACCCAAAGCTAAGACCAGTGATTTCAGAGGGGATACTGAGGCAATGGTCCCTCCTGATGAGACAGGGAGAGGAAAACCATTCTGGGCATAGAGCACCAGCAGTGTCTTCTACCTTGCTGTTACGGTGTTTCCAACACTGGAAATGAAGGCACACACCTAATTTTCCATAGGCTTACCCATTGTGTCCAGGACTCAAAGCTCTACAGCAAAATTCCTTTCATCTTTGAAGCAGCAGATTTTCACTATGATTAAAGATGCATTTTCTTTTTCTGCCTATTGAAGGGAAAGGTGAACACATATTTCCATTCTTTATTTTCCACCCTACTGCTTTAATACAACTTCCTCTTAATAAAGGCAAACCAAGAGAAAACCACTGCTGAAAAGCTCAGATAGTTCCATAAGCTACAAAGCCAAGGAAGTTTCATTTCCTATAGATTTGTATCTTGAGGTTCATTTTTTTTGTGTTCTCTCTGGTGTCTGATCACAGCTGAATCACAGGATGATTTAGGCAGGAAGGATCCCCTTGTGGTGTCTAATCCAGCATCATGGTCAGAGCAGGACTAGCTCTGGAGTTAGAGGTTCCTGGGGGTCTTGTTCATCCAGGTTTGGAAATCTCCAGGGTCAGACAGTACCCATCTTCTCAAAGGTCTTGTTCCAGCACAGAAGTCATCTGAAGGTGCAAATATTTTCTTTTGTCCAGCTAGAATAGCTCCCGTTGCAAGTTGCAGTTGTTTCATCTTGCCCTTTCACTGTGCATCTCTCAGAAGGGGCTGGCTCCATCTTCCCTATTTTCCTTCCATCAGGCAGTAGAAAACAGCAACTTGATCCCACTGCCCTTAGGTATCTCCTCTCCTGGTTGAACAAAGCCAGCTGTCCCAGCCTTTCCTTGTACATTGTGAGCATCAGTGCCCTCACCATTTTAGTGCTCTTTGCTTGGACACCTTCCATTTTATCCACCTCTTATAATGGGGTAGTGGTCCCAAAACAAGACACCATATAGGTTTTTTATTTGTGATTTTTATTCTTTTTCCTCATCCTCCTGTTTGCGTACCTTTTGTATCTT
Organism: Pterocles gutturalis; assembly: GCF_000699245.1. NCBI lineage: Eukaryota > Metazoa > Chordata > Aves > Pterocliformes > Pteroclidae > Pterocles > Pterocles gutturalis. The sequence continues at coordinate 151,372 of NW_010108354.1, read as the reverse complement.
TGAGCCTTCCACCTCTCTATCCTATTTGTTAATTTTTAAGCTCTCTAACATATTTATTAATTTTTAAACTGATAACGGGTTTTAAAATTATTGTCGGGAAGGGAAGGCCAGCATACAAGTATACCCAATATTACACAGTGTGATTACATAAGACTCGTATTTTTGTGAAAAAAGTCTAAAATAAAACACCAGCAATGATAACATATTGTTCTGATATGGAAGCAGAGAGGAGAACCCAGTGAGGACTGGACAGATACTCTTCCAGGTCAGTTGTGTCTGTAGAAGAGGTTACTTCTCTGAGGTCATGGTTTCCTGCTCGTACTTACTGACTTCTCAAACAAAATTATTTCTTCTAAAATCAGCCGGGTTAATCTAGACACAGAGTTGAGGCTGTTTCTTCTATCCTGGTGGGCACTACTTTATGCAATGCAGAAGTGCCAGTAGGATATCAGCAGGTGTTTTGGGGGATGCCCTGCTTGGCCCTCACTGCTGTTTGAAGGTATTGAGCCTGCAGACCTGTCTGCTGAGCTCATCTCTAGCTGACCTGAGAGGGTGGAGGGAGGGAGCTGAAGACACAAGTCATCACCCTGCATGTGGGGAATCTAAAAGGACGTGCCTCTACAATTGTGTATCGTAAGGATTTTTGTCAGCACAAATGAGACCTATACCGGTAAAAAAATGTTTTACATTAGAATAAGGTCAGGTCTTTTCAAGGAGCATATTTCTGGCATAGAAGATGGGGTGCAGGTATATAGGCAAAACGTTTGACTAGGTAGCATGGGTTAAAAGCACAGCCATTTGGAAATCAGTTTAGGCTGGGTACTCTTGCAGCTTGGTTATGTCTGTCACACATTGCAGCCGAGCACACCCCTGACTGATGCTTTTGAAAGTCTGCATTGTAGACATGGCCTCAACAGAACTGTTATAAATAATTTTGCACTAGCATAGCTGTATTGATTCTTGGAGGGTCAATGATTCTGCTTTGCTTATATGATTACAGCTAAACTGGCAAACCAGTCATCTCCGTTCGATGGCAATTCATTTTCAGTTTCTCAGACGTTATCATGAACATGGAAAACATCCGACAAATGGATTGTTCCCAGAAGAAGCAATGAATGCAGATTGAATCACCCTTGAGTAGAGCTTAGTTTTCAGACAGCAACAGAGCACCATGCCTGTGTTATATAAGTTTTGCATATTTATGAGCTAGTGAGTGTTACACATTTGACACGGCAAGTCATTGCTCAGCTTCCAAGGGCTCTTTCTAAGATAAAGAGGCACTTTCAGAAGATCCACCGAATACCCTTTTTAGAGGAAGTCAGAGGCTGAAGTTGGAAGCATACATTTCAAGTAGCTAAAAACATGGCTTTTTCTCTGTAGCTGGGTTTGGTTTTATTTTCTTTAAACCAGCTGGTTTATCTCTTTCCTGTGCCATTTCATGTCTTGTTTACATGCAGACTTCTGTTCTTCCATCTTTCAGTCTTCGTCCAATAGTTAGCGTTGGATGCTAACTATCAGTTAACAAGATGGCAACAAATAATGAAGTTGGCCCTTTAAAGAGTCGTCAAATAACAAAATGGTTTTGCATCAAGCTGTGGATATTATTTCCCACAGGCCATGCAGAAATTAGCATGAACTTTTCACATTTTCCAATGCTCTGTACATACTTATTTCATTTTTTTTCCTTGAAATCTAGGAGTTAAAGCCCTCTAAAGGAAAACGTTCTCTTTTCCTATGTATGGAGTCTGGTCCAAATCACAAAGCCTCTCTCTTTGCCAAGCAGATTTTTTTTCTTTCCTGCCTGGTCCCACAGGCTGTCTTCCACAAAGCAACTGAGTCATTTGGTTCCTCTCTACCTCCCAAACTTCCTTTGGTGCTGGGTTCTCTTCCTTTACAAGTTCAAGTCTGTGTTTTTCTGCTTGGGGACTTTTACACTTTTCAGCCCTTCCTTCTTTTGGGCTGTCTGTACTGGGTGTCTTTTGCTATTCAGGGACTTGCTTTTCTTGCCTACCCTTCAGGAAGAACCCTGTCATAAACCAATGACTCCTCCTTTTTGTCTTGTGTAACTTCTTCTGGACAGGAGACAACGTGTGCTGAAGGCTCTGACAGCCAGTGGGTTTACTGTACGTTGAGCATTTCAGGAAATTTTAGTGGAGTTTAACAAATATCACAGTCAGATGTCCCAAGCTGTGTTATGAAGCTGTTTCATATACATCCACTTACATACACACAAACTCTCATAGTACAGAGTCCTCAGTGCCAAAGTGAGCATCAGCAACCTAAATCCTGATGAAATCTGGAAGATTTCAGTGGTAGTCAAGTAGCTATTAGTTTCTCTCTGGTCACTCCTCCCAGCAAGGAGAAAGTGCTGTTGATTAACTTTTTATTTATTAAAGTTGCCTCCCCAGAAGTGTAGCAGAAATTGTTATACTCCAGCTTTATGGGTTTTCACTGTCAGTTGTTAACCAGGGGCAAAACCAGCGTCAGGTTTGAGACAGAGCAATCGCGATGGCTCAGACCAGAACCTGGTTGCCCACCAGTGTGGCTGCAGCAACATCTGTGGTTAGCATCACCTCGCATTGCATACAAAACTAATGCTGTAGAATACTACAGTGCCTCCACTGTACACTTATTTTTTGTCACCTTCACACCCACTTTCTGGAAAAAAATAAATTTAAAAGTTAAGGCTGCATCTTCATTGTTCAGAAAAGGAGGTTTTCTGAAGCAGAAATGAAATGTGCGACAAGAACCCATGAGGTCCCATAGGAAGCAAGGTTCAGGGCAGTACAGCTCTGCCATGCAGTTGAGAAGACCTATTGTGTTAGCACTGGATTGCCCTGTTGTTAGCTTCCAGGAGATGACTAATGTGCCTTAATTAATCCCTGTGTGAAAAACAGACTTTGTAGGCAACACAGACAAGGCCAAAACTGTGAGGAAGGTATTGGGAGCTGCAGCTTTGTGACTTGCTTTACATCAGGGAGATGTCCATGTAAGGACGCCAACACAAACTGTGCTCTTTGGTCAAAACTGATTTACTGAAAGAGATGTTAACCTGACCTTAGCTCAAGAAAAAGCATCTTCATAAGTAGAAAAATACCATGGAAAATTACAATTAACCAGGAAGACATGATGGATCATGCAGAATGGCAACGAATAGCAGGGATGCCGCAGTGTAACAAAGGTAGAGTGAGTTCAGATGTACTCTTCTGTATAATCTGGGCATGAGTTCTGGATGCCCTGTAAGTACTGTTGTGATTTTTTTACTCTTTTTTTTTTTTTCTTTTTTAATCTTGATAATAAAGTTAATTCCTAACTTAAATCAGAGTATTGGTAGGGAAGTCAGATTCACACTGTCACTTTCAGCCAGAAAGATCTCAAATATCTTTGTAGACAGATATTGAAAGGTCATTTTGCCCACAGCTGAAAACTAGCCCTCTCTGGAATAAAAATGAAGCAGAAAGTAGAAATGTGCAGAAATACCAGGCCAGGAAGTGAGGACTTCCCCATCCAACCAAAGGGCAGAGGTTAAGTGATTAAAGTATTAGCCAGAAGACTGACATAACAAAAATGCCTTTTCCAGTGTCTTGTATTGCAGACGTAAACACTGTAAACCATTGAAAATAACTGATCCAAGTCAGCAGTGAGTGAAATCTTCCTCTTAGAGTGGAATATTTGGTTGATTTTACTTTGAATGTTTTGGTGCAATGGGACAACAGTCGCCTACTGACTTTGAGACCAGACCCTGATCCAGATTAAAAAAAAAAATTATATAGAAAGGCTGGGGGTGAAAATGGCCTTTATGGGGCCTAAAATGCTATAGTGTATTGATTATGTGCTTGCATGGGGATCTCTATCCTGAGCGTGCTGGTTGCACATCTCATACCCTGTGATGGGTTGACCTTGGCTTGCCATCAAGTGCTCACCGAGCCACTTGAGGAGGTGAAATACATCCCCCTTTTAACACACTGGATTTGAAAGGAAGGCTGATGTGCAGGCAGGAGTATTGAAAGTGCATGATTTTTGGGGAGTGGCCTGGTCCTTAGGGTGGGGGTATTTCACTTTGGGCAAAAATATTTACGGATAGAGTAAAAACAAACAAAGGAAATTGAATGAAATGAGGAAAGCAGCTGGGATGCCACGACACAGGTGGTGGTTTAAGAGCACAGATAATTCTAGGGAATGAGGGCTGAGGCAGGGAAAACACCTGGACTCCTCTGAAACACTCAGAACAGATCTGTGCAGGAAGGTAATGCCAGGTAGGGTACTTGTCATGGAGCTCTCCTACTGGGAAAAGAGTTTTTCCTGGTGAAGCTCTGCTTTGGCTGGTGATTTAGCCCTCTCCTTTCCATCCTCTGATCATTAGCAAAACAAATCCTGCTAACAAGAACACCATTTTAATGGAGCATCTTTCATTCTGCTGGAGTTAGCACAGCTATGTCAGTCCAAATCCAGCAAAGCTGGGTCAGCAAAAAGTAGTGGCTTTAGCCGGACCTCAGATTGCACCCACTCATCCTCTTTACTTTCTAAGATGCTGAAGCCTCCTGGTTGTAAAGTCAGATGTGAGATTTCAAATGAGAACAAGGGCTGGTTCCAGAATTTCCTCTCCAGAAATGTTGATGTGTGTCTGCTGCAAGAGGAGGAGGGTTTACTGTGTGCACCCTGAAATGGCTTCTCCCAGCTCTGGAAACAAGGACAGACTGGAGCAGGTTGCAGAAGTTCACAGGTATGTGTCTTGCATTGATAGGGCATGGTGACTACGCTCTTGGTCACTTTTGTGTTAAATGGTGGGAAACTGTACTGCAAATACCTTTGTATTGTAATCCTCACCCGGCACCTAGGTTTCAACCCTGACTTTTGGAGGGAGGGGTGGGGTTTTTTAATGTGTCCTCCTTGTTCCTGCTTGACTTTCCCACTAAAATGGGAAACAAAGAGATTAGTTAGGAGCTAATAATAAGTCTAAGTTAGTGGAAGTCTTTGCAGAGCCTCTAATGGGTTCTGCATCAGGCTTTAACTGAATTTCTTCTTGTTAACTGGATGACAGTTTCATGTTTTAGGAAGAGGACCGATGTGCTCAGGCAGAACCTAACAACTGCTCCAAAAGGCCAAATCTGAGTAAGCTCATTTACGTAAACCCAAGGAGTGACTGTGTGGTTGCAGCCACTTGTACCTTTGAGCATGTTTTCCCAGTTTTAGTCACTGCAGCCTCTTCCAGTTAAGTGCAAAACCTCTGCTCTTCAGAGGACATCTCTGTGTGTGAACAGGAAGGCTGTGTCATATCACTAGTAGAAAGGTAGAGTTTTTACTCTGCTGGAGGGACAGGAGATGGATTGACATTTCAGGAGGAATAGTGGTCTGTATCCTCAGAGATATTTAGGTACTTGATTCCTATTGATTTTCTCGTGAGCCAGGTAGCATGTAAATACCTGGAACAATCTGACCAGAGATAAGGTTGTTTCTTTATGAAACTGTGTACTGAATGTTAAGCACAGAAGTGACTCACACACTGAAAGGAAGGCTGGACAGCAAGAAAGCCATGTGATTGTTTGGGGCCATGAGAAAAGACCTGAAGGACAGCCAAGCAAGAACTCTTCTGTGAGATCTGAGGGTATTCTGTGCTGGCAGTTCATCGATGAAGGTTGCTCATTATTTGCTTATTTCAAACATGTTGTTTGCTGAAGGCCAAAGCCTGTCAGATCTTAGGAAGGCTCTTTTTCAAGAGCTTTTGTTGCTTCAGCAAACAGGTCATGAGTCCAACCCACCCACTCCACAAACAAACATTTCTCCAAATTATCAGGGGAATGGAGTTCATTTGACAGAGATGTCAGTTTTGTAGAGACGGATCGCTTAGGGTGTGGGGGTTTTATTGTGTGTGTCTAAGTCTTTGCCCTCCTCTCCTCAACTTTCTCCTCATGCATCCTGTATAATGACTCTGTGTGTGTGTGTTGATTTCTTTCCTTTTGGAGCTGCTTACCTCTCTAATTACGCTCAGTAAGTATTCAGTACTTCAGTTGGCTGTGTTCCCAGAACAAAAGCTATAGCTGAATACAAATAACCAAATTAAAATAACGTTGGCTTATAATCAGAGGAAGGCCCTGTGTGGCTTAGGAGGTTTGAGATATCACTAAGCAGAAAGGTAATTCTACCTGCTCACATGCAAACTGGATGCCTGTCTGCTTTCCAAACCAGCCTCTGTACTCACATGTGTGCAACATCACATCCACTGGTGAGCTTTATAGTGGACTAAAAGGAGATGATGGCAACAATTAAAGTAGTTTATTGGGTCAAGAAGGAATTGTAAATGGGTAAGAGTATTGTTCAGAGACAGAAGAATACAGAATACTCGAGCTTGAGTAGAGGTGCTTGAATCATTGAGACAAAAGTAGGGCAGGAATTACTTATAGATGGTATCTAAAAGATATGTTAGTGAAAGGTCGCTACAGAAATGCTGTCTTAGTTTTGCTGTTCAATAAACCAGATTGGTTCTGAGAAAGAACTGGGAAGAATAGTGGGTGAGAGCAGCTTTCAGAGGAAGTCAAATAGATTGCTCTCCCAAGAGATGGGAATACAGCAGTGACATGCACAAAGAAGAAGAGAGCTCATCTCTGTGCACCGATGATTATTTCAGAGAAAATAAGAAAAAAAAAAAAAAAAGACTGGAAGACATAGCTCATAAATCTATTCAAATTGTCAATAGTCATTAATTAGAAACTATTTTTGTCCATATTTTAGTCCTTGAGATTGTTTTTGTTAGGATTTTGAGTTTTTTGGGGGGGCGAACTTTTGGGTTGGTTTGGTCTGATTTTTCTAAATGTGGCTGGTGGAATTCAGAAGTGCAAAAGCATCATTATGGGTTTTTTTTTTTCTTTCTTATGGGAGCAATTTTGATATGAAGATGTAATAGAATTAACTATCCTAGAATATTATTATTATTAACTGAAGGATTTTGTGGCTGATATTTTGTGTTTTTTTTTTTTCCTGATGACTTTCAATTTCCAGGCTTTACCTCTGTGTTAATGTTTTCTATTTAGTTCTTTTCCACATTGCATAAGATGTCTGCCTGCATGGAGTGTTAAAGCCCTGGATGGCTACAAATGTAACTTGGATATGAAAGGATTGTTTAAACAATTAACATCCTATTGCTACAGATCCCAGCTGTGATAAGGACATGGGGACAGTGTTAGCCTGCTCCTGCCTGGGAGTGTCACATGGACATCCTGGCCATGCCTGAAGATAGGTGTTTTATGTAGAAGGGAGATATGAAGATATGTATTTATGTATTTGCCAGGGAGAAGGGAAGGGAGGTATCAGAGAGTTTTCAGGCCTTCAGGGCACAGTTTGGAAGGTCCTGGGTGCTTGCTTTGATTTTATAATGACCAAGTTTGCCCCCAGGTAAGCAGTAAAGAAGCCACAGCAAGTGATGTGAAACAGCTCAAAATTGCTCAAAAGAAATACATATGAATCAGCGGTCCCTCAGGGACCCTTCCCTCCCTCCTAACTATCCTCCAGCTCTGGGGCTGCAATGGTCAGCAAAGCCACTTGCTTGGGTTTCCTTGCTACCCGTGGAAGGCTTTGTACATGCTGGGAAACCCCTCTGGGGAGATGTGGTTGGCTTCCCTTTCCCTTGGATCTCCTGAAGCGGATCAGCTGGTGGGGGTAAGGGAAGCCCTCGGGCTGTGAAGGATAATACCCAGTTCCCAGAGTCCTCAGGGCTGACATAAAGTGCATCTTTCTTTGAATCGTGTGTGCGACCCTGTCTCCTGCTGTCTCAGTAGGGCTGTCATGGCACAGTTCTAACACAGCCTTCAGGACAGCATCAAAGCACCTCCTAACGCATCTGCTATCAGAATTCGTCAGAGATGGTTTAGTATTCCTGATCCTCCCAGGGACCGAGCTGGGTGGCTTCTTGAAGCCTTTGCCAGCGCCTCATTTCAGTGGTTATCATTAACAACAGGATCCCACTCTGAGAAATGCTGGTCTGTGCTCCAGCCAGTGGGAAGGGGGGAAGACAGACTGCAAAGGAGACATCAGTTTTATTAAGCAAACTGTGCAGATGCACCACGGCTAACCTTGTGTTTTCTGAGCTTCTCATTTTATCATTCACCAAGGTGTGAAACATGATGTATCACTTTTCTGACAGCATGTGGGGTTTTTTTTTTTTTTTCCCCTGCTCTGGCTTGGGGTTCTACTTGTGAAACAAAAGAGAAAAAATACTTTTGGAATAAAAATAGTTGTAGTGAAAAAGGAAGGTTACGCATGAACAAAAAAGAAAGCTGCACCTTTCCAGATAAGTTATGCATGAATAAAACATTCAGAGTGGCAGTTTTCTTCTTAAACGTGCAGCAGGTTTGCGTGACAACAGAATGTCATTTTTTACAGGTAGGTTTCATGACTTCTTCTGTGATCCTGATACAATGGGTTTGGTGCATTTAAAGCTCATCTTTGGCCTTTAGGAAGAAACTGTGTTCTGAAGTTGAGAGAAAAATAACACCTGATGGCTGTTCACTTTGGCTGCTGTGTTTTTGGAGGCAAAGCCTCCGCTGCCTATGACCATGACACTTGTTATGCTACCCAAGAGGAAGTCCACCAGGGTGAAGTAGGGGAAATTCCTTTACCATGTTCTTTGCTCTTTAAACACTTCTTCCCCGTGACAGGAACTGCTTCTTTATCTATCAATATCCACGTTTATCTATTTTTATAATTGCTTTGGAAGTAGGGAGTCTGGGGGTGTGGCTATGATTTTTATTTTTATTTTGAGAGGGATATAAAGGTAGAGAAGTGGCAAACCCAACCCCTTTTATAGAGCATTTGGTTCATAGATTGCTTTAGATCCTTCTTTCCTGGTTAATGGAACTATTTGATCTGATCCGGCATCATAATTAGTTTTCAGTGATAACAGATCTAATCCATAATGAGCTCTGTTGATCCAGAGAAAAGGAGAGTATAACAGCAGAGTAATTTAATTGTGAACAGCTCTTCAGTTAAGTAGGCAGTGACATTACAAAGTCAGTTGTTGGAAGCTGAAGACAGAAAAATTATACCTCATTTCTAGTGTGATTAATCCACACACTCAGAATAAATGAGATTAACAATTGTAACAAATTTAAGGGTGCTTTGGACCCGTGGATCCTTGGGCTGGGATTTCTCTCACCCAGATTTGGATGCCTACAATGCACCTGCATCTACTTCTCAGAACTCTGTGTCTTGTTTCGTTTGGTGAGGATCCAGTCAGCAGAGTTAATGAAGTTTAGGGTGTGATTCACTCAACCAAAGGCGGGACTTTAGGAAGAGGTGAATGAAGCTCCGAAGCTCTATGGACTATGTTGACGATATCCCCACTGATTGTAAAAGGACCACCAGGTGACATTACAGACACCTACATGAAGGTGGATTATTTCTGTCTCTGGAGGCTTTGAACTCAGCCTAAACAGCATGCTCCAGACCAGCCAGTGATGAAGAGACTGATGCGAAGCGAGGCTTTAGTTGACTGTTTTGCAGGAAGTCAGAGGGGATGATCGCTGGCCCCTTCTGACCGTAGAATTTGTGAATCACCAGTGAGTAATTTCTCCAGCTACTGTTGAAAACTCTGCTAATCATTTTGGCGCTTTCACTATGATTTCCTCCATCCCCAACCATTCATCTCTACCCTGGCAGGGCTATCAAATGAGGGCCTATGGAGAGGTTGCTCTTTTTGTTTTGGATCTTGGCCCCCTGCAAGGAAAAGTGAGGTACTGAACTGTGTAAGCACCTTCCAGCTCATCCTGTTTATTTCATACTGATGCCAGCGGAGATATGGAGCATCAGTGAGATCAGTAACATTTTGAGCGAGTTTAGGGGCCTGCCCAGGCAAAGCGACTCACAACATTAGGGCTTGTCTTTATTTTGCGCTTGATAATGATCTTCTTGGTCTCACTTGCCCCAATTTATCGATTGTTTCTTCCAAGCTTATTGTGTCCAATTTCATATAGCGGCTGTTTCCTTGCTGTGTGTGTCTTTCTACAGGTTTCCTATGTGCCCTGAAATGGTTCCCCTTGCCAATGCACCCTGCCTGTTGTGTCCCAGCTGGTTTCCTCACTGTGGACATATACTGTTCTCCACCTGCTTCGGACACAAGAGAGTTATCAACATGTGCAGAACACCATACTGAGACATTTCGGTTCCCAGGGCATTTCTCCCTTATACATTCTCTCCAAGCTTTCTTTACAGATGCTCTTTTCAGGCCACTAATACCCCTCACATCCATCCATGGTTCTCCTGGTCGCCCTTCTTCCTGACATTGTGTTTTTTCCTGGCTGTCACCCTGCTGGTTCCCTGCCACTCTTCCAGCTGGGGTGCGGTAGAGCCAGTTGGCATCAGGAGTATTTGCTTTCATTCAACACCTACTTTCCTTCCCCCTCTTTCTTACAAGAAATACAAAGAAAGACTTTTTACCAGGACCTGTAATGACAAGACAAGGAGCAACCATTTTAAACTGAAAGAGGGTAGGTTTAGGTTGGACATAAGAAATAAACTTTTTACAATGAGGATGGTGAGGCACTGGAACAGATTGCCCAGTGAAGTTGTGGATGCCTCATCCCTGGGTGTGTTCAGGTCAGGTTCAATGGGGCTTTAAGCAACATGATCTAGTGAAAGATGTCCTTAGCCGTGGCAGGGGAGTTGGACTAGATGGTCTTTGAAAGTCCCTTCCAACCCAAACTGTTCTGTGATTCTATGATAATATGTCTCTGCTAAAGTTTCCATTAAATTTGAAGAATCTATCTGGGTTTTCTTCTTGACTCTTACTTTTGTTTGGTGTTTTCTTCCTATACTAAGTATTGGCCTGATGGTACATTATTCTGTGCCAAATTAAAATACCTTGTGTCTTGCATTTCTTCCCCCCTAATACTGAAGTCAAGGTCGTCTCTGTGTCCTACTTTCACTGCTCTCTCTTGACTCATTAGTTTATTGCCAAATTTTCCTTAGAAGTTTGTTATTCTTCTCAGTGCTGGCAACAATCCCATCATTACAATCAAATCTCTAACAGTTTCGATTTCTTATTCATCTGTTTGTCTCTCTTTTTTGACATTTGCACCTTATGGGAAATGTACGTTTTGTTTCCCTGTTGTCCTTTGTGAATGTTGCAGCAAAATAATCCCCTTTAATTTTAGTTTCACCAGGGACTTTTTAATGTCTTCTCTGTTCTGACAATAAATTGTGTCACATTCTGGGAGGATTTAAATCTGTCTCCTTTGCTGAACTCTTAGTTTCTCCCAGACTGTTGTCTGCAACTGAATTTTACTGTTCTTTTCATTTAGCATTTTAAGAAGTTTGGTGTCCTGTGAGTCATTTTGGTTCCTTTCCTTCCCCATGACCTATTGTCTTTATTTGTCACATCTCTTGCTTTCTTCACCTTCTGGTTCATTAAGTTGACTTCACCTCCATCAACTTGCCACCGGTATCAAATTGAACTTTGGGACACAACGCACACTTGGGGGTCACTTAATCCTTTCCCTCCCTTTCTCTCTTTTTTCCTTTTGATCATCAAGTTTCCCCCAAACTGCTCCATGTACTCCCCTTCTGACCCAGACCAGAGCACTCTGTACCTCATTTGTTTTTCTCCCAGCGCTGAAATCACAGTGATTAGTGACATTCAGTGGGTTTTTTTCAGCATGGTTACTCTAGACCATGGGAACCAAGAGCATGCAAAAATGTAGCACTCACACCAGCGCTTTTTCTCCACTTGTGCTGGACTAATATGGCTCTTCTTGGTCCAGCACTCACCCGAGTGCCTGTGATTTTGCCCGTGTGCCTCAGCACAGCTACATACTCGGTGCTTTCATTGTTCCTTTACCATTTCTCTCAGTGCAGAATTGTGAATTGATGCAGATGTTTCTTCAGGGATCTCCACCGCTAACAAGGTCTCAGCCATATGAACCCCAGTTGCCTGATGTGGGCTGGAGTCAGGCATCTCCTGGAAGCTTCCCACATGGGATATCTGTTGCAAGGTGGGGCCTTTGACAAGAAACTCTGCCTCTTAATTCCCCTCTTGTTTGTCCATTGGCAAACAAAAGATGCACTCATCTTCCATCCACTTGGAAGCCTTTGTTTGCCAAAGGATGTTTTACTGCCCCTTCAAATCCACATAAACCATCAAAGTTGAGCAAAGCAGCACAGTTAAACCCCTTAGTCCTTGTTGTGCTGTAGCCAGCAAGTATTCCTGAGCAGGAACAGCAAAATTTGCTACCACTTGAAATATGCAAAGAGTACCTGTAATATATTAATGAAAAAAATAGGCTACCTACAAATGGAGCCGCACCTGTTTCCTTCAAACAGAGGAGAAAGTGAATTAAACCCTTGCCTCATTTTTCCACAGCACTTACAAAGCACTGAGAACCGCTTACTGTTGGGAGCCTGATTATCGTTATGCTTCCTTAGCTCAGGGAAAAACAGCTTTTCCTGCTGTAGATTATATTTGCATTTATATTTATTCATTTGCATACAGATTTTTATGCCCTACTCTTGAAAGGTAAAGAGATTCCAGCTCTTTTAAAGGCAATAACAGTTCATTTTATGCCCTGTTCTCCATAACAATAATTGCTATAACTCTGAAGTTCCCCTGGCATTTTAAGAGCAATAAAGAAAGGGGCGGAGGGGAAAAGAGAAGAAAATTCTCCTATTAATTCATGAGACTCCAGGGTTTGGTTCTGCAGTGCTTTACTCCCGCAAGTAGTCTCATTATCCTTGGTAGGGCTGATTGTACAGAGGTGGCAGGATCATGCCCCAGAAGTCCAGTCTTTAATCAAATGTACCTGTTTAAAAGGAACACATGGCTGCCTTTCAGTGGGAACCTTTAGCTCTGAAATGAGGATGTAAATTAGCCAAAATGCCTCAGAGAGAGGAAAACTCCATCTCCTGGATTTACACTCTGCTTTTGGTGAAATTAATCCATTGGTGCTGGTGGTGCTGGTGGTGGTGGTGGTAGGTGGGTGTGTGTGTGTGTGTGTGTGTAGGGGGGTGATTCCTTGATATTTTTCCTTTTGGTAGAGGTTCAGATCCCCATTTACAGAATTCATGTATTCAATGGCTTTCTCCATGTGTCTGAGGAAAACATATTAAGGGCTGTGTTGTATGGATGGGGAAAAAAGCCATATAAATCTTCAGTCAGGAAGGGGTAAAAATTTAATAAAAGTAGCAGCCATTTGCCAGGGACTCTCTCAAGTATTGCAGAAACAGAATGGCTCCATAAAGGGGAATGGGGAAGTCTGAAAGTCAGACAAGACCTGTAGGAGGGGAGAGGGTAAGCAGAGCAGTGTTGCTTTGCTCAAAAAGCAAATAAAGATGAATGAATGCAATAAGGGTATACAAAATATTGGATCGTACACAGGAAGAAAAAATGGGCTCCAGTATAACATTTCTCCTGATAACTAAATAGAAGTCTAAAGGGATGTAAAAGACTACAGTTAAAGCAGGTTACTGGAGTGTCTGTTTATTTTTCTTACCATAATGCATAACTTTGTATCACACTGATATTATTAAAGCAAGAAAAAAAAACATAGAAGGCTTAAAACAAACTAGTTGAATGCTAGTGAATGAACTCAAGTTCCCTTGGTGTGAGTTAGAAAGGCAAGTCTTTGAGATAATGTCTTCCATCCAGAGTGTGGTTTAGACCAAATATCAGATTTGTGGCATAATAGGAATAAAAATCATTGTGTTTTGGGTCATTATGTTTGGCATAAATATGAACAAATGTTACCACATCATCTGTAGCTATCAGATGGGGTAAAAGCAGGAAAGGAATATCAGCTCTTACATACTAAGACATGAAATGCCAGGTGAAGAAACGGAAGAGACGAAGAAAAGCTCTGTTTGTGTCAGAAAAAAAAAAAAAATAAGGCCCTAAAGCAGTCTTTTTTTTTTTTTTTTTTTTTTTTTGTAAGAACAGTCACAAACTCAAGTGGAAAATGAATTAGTCACATCAGAACAACAGCTTGGCTCTTCTTCCACTGCCTTCTTCCCCTGCCTGTCACCCCACCAGGCATCTGGGCTTTTGCCACCTCCCTGGTAGCCTTCAGGAGCAGCTTGAGAGGGTCATCTGGTCTGATGGAGATGACCTTCCTACAATGACTTTCTACTGCTGTGGGTAAAGCAACAAACTACACAGAGAGGTATTGATCATCTTTTGGGGCATTCCTCCCATGGGACAAGTCTTGAGACTTTCTAAGGCATTTTGCTATTCAGCTGCTAATATACTGCCATTGATAGCTCATTGTTACAGTCAGTGTCAGGAATGGAAATGCAGGTGTCCTGGTACAGGACTGGTCCCACAGTAAGGAGAGGTGAAGAGGAGGAGGTTGTCCTTGGCCTTCTAAAGAGCACTAAACAGCCAGGACAGGTGTAAAAAGTGACTTTTAGTGCTTGGCTGCTTCTCCTGACCTGTCTTTGAGATCAGTTTAAGCCGTACCCATTTACACCGAATGAGGATCCATTTTTAGGAAGAGCACCAAGCTTGTTTACAAAATAATTGCCTTGGCTTCCATCCCAAACTAAGCATCTTTTTCTTTTGGCCAGGCTGGGTTCCTGTTATGGTTAGCCCAGGCTTGTACAATAAATATTTGGCAACTGGCAGCGGGGTGTTGTTCAGTGTGAACTTTTTGAAATGCAGCGGGTTACACAAGACCTAGCTCTGGGTCAGTTCAATAGCTGCTGTCGGGCAGTGTTGGTAGAAGTGCAGTGAGTCAGGGAAGCCACACCAGCTCAGGCTGACTTATGCCATAGAGCCTTGCTGTGGCATAAGTCAGGCTTATGCCATGCCTGACCCTATGCTGACACCGTCCAGACCCTTTTCAGCTGTGGCATCCTATGGAAAATTGTCCCACAGTTCCTGAAAGTGTGTAGCAGAAGATTTGGAGAGACTTAAAGTAGGAGTGGGATAAAGCAGGTGAGGTGTGAACAGTGCGTTTGGTGGAGGCTGGAGGAGAAGCTGCACGATGCCCAAGGCTGTGGTGTATAGCTGCTGGTTGTTCTCCAGCACTGGGCAATGTGGCACCATCCACTCTCATGTTCAGATTAAATTGGAGCACTTTTAAGACAATATTTACTTTTTTTTTTTTTTTTGTAACAGCACAGAGAAATTCAGAGTGTTCAGATGCTCTGTGTGTGTGTGTGTGTATGAGTGAATTAAAGACATGCTGCAAGGAACAAAAATGTACTTAACACAACACTGTTCAATACGTACAGATTCATTCCCATCCACAAAGAACTAGGGTCAGTTTCCTGCAGCCCAGTGGGGGACTTGGCTTGTCACTCAGCCTGTAGAGATGACAACTTTCTGGGCAGAGCTAGATGTAGATTTTGAACAGATTTATTTGTCAAAAATTGATGCAGTCTCACTACTGCGATGATTTAATTTGCATGCAAATATATAAGGAAATTTGTATGGACCAGAGAAGTATGTCAGGAATGAACAAGGTGCAGATAACCTTGTCTTGAGCAGGATGATGAACTAGGAGACCTCATAAGACTACTTCCAACTCTGTTTCCAGTGGTAACTTGTTCCTGTAACTTGATACTAATTTTCCCAGGCAGGGCGTGTGGACACAGTCCCTGGGATACTGCGGGCAAGTTTTTTGGCCACAATGAAGGTGATGTTTACTGCAGTGCAGGTCTGACATTCAGATGAACTCGGAAGTTTCTGCAAGACCCGATATCTCAGTTTTGCCAGGCTGAAATCTCAGAGCTTGTGTGCCATTAGCTGTTACATTGCTCCCCTCCCTCATCACCCATCCTCTTGGACTTTCACTTCCTCGCTCTGATTTGGTTATGCTCATGATGTTGAAACACTCCTCTCTGTGTATCTCCTGCTTCTACTATTAGTTCCTTATTTGCTTTCTGAAATCTCTTACATTTGTTTACAGATGAAACCCTCTGAACTTCCCCTAAGTCACCACCTCTACCCGTTTGCATGTGGACACCTCTTTCATAATTGTACTTTTTCCATTAATTTTAAAGCTTCATATTCATTCTCTTTTTGGTTTCTTTTCATGTTATTTCCCTTTACTCTCCTCACTTTTCCAGTGTATAGCTCATAGTCTTTTCCTTCCATTTTCCTGGGGCTGCCTACTACAGAAGTGGTTGTCTTTCTTTTCTTCCAGTCAATTTGATGCTTTTTTTGTTCACACATAACTGTTTCTTCTCCCTGAAGCTTGTGTGGGCTGTACAAATGCAATTTGTTTCACCAATCCATAAAAGAAAGTCTCCCCAGACTAAAATCTCTCCTAGCTGCACTAATTTTCCTACTTGCTCCCTAAGGTTTCAGCCTTCATGCTTTTCACAAAAAGTCTAGATTTGAGGTTGCATTCTTCTAGCTAACTAATCTTACCCTCCCCAGGACAGCCAACAGATTGGTATTTATGGGACTTGCTTGGCACATGTAGAACTTGATATGCAGCTGCTCATTGAGATCATCAAGGGCCATGAACTATGTTCATCTTTGTCCCGCATGGAGGACCTGCCCACCAGGTTGTTGAGCTTTCTGAGATGGGTGGCTCTCAGAGGTCTGTGAGAATCTTCTAGAGTTCACAGATTTGTCCGGATCTGAAATGGGAGAAATCTCAAAAGTGGAAGTGGTTTGGGAAAACCATTTCCCACAAAGCTGCCACAGGGCTCATATTCTCTGCTTTGTACAAGTCATCACAATGTGGGGATTGGGTGGGTTTGCTGCTAATTTCAACCTTCTCCTGGTCTTCAGAACCACTTACAAAGTAGTAACCTGAGACTTTTCCCTAATTTTCTCCTCTCAGTCCTGAAGCAGACATTGGTGAGTGCTTCTCCTTTAGAACAGCATGAATCTCTTCTGCTCCTGTGAAACCGAGCATCAGCCTAACTTCCAAGTATGATTTGCTTTGGTATGGAGAATCACAACTGCCTTCTACCCATCTGCGTAGAACAAGCTGTATTTATTTATCCATGTTGTAGACTCAAGGCAGAATCTCCATGTTTTATTGCTATTACTTCTCTAGATGAACATTTCCTTCCTCTTTGCCAGTTTATGCAATAGGGTAAAATTGCTGCTAGGATTGGCAATGCATGTTTTGACAGTCACATACAGGCAATTGCACTAGTCTATCTCCTAAAAATAAAATAAATAGGAAAAAAAAAGCACCCCATTTTCCTTCAGTCCCCAGAAATGAATCTGTGTTTTAGTTGGAAATACTGAAAGTACAAGTCTTCTTTTCAGTTGAAGCAAATCAGCCTGTTCTTCCTCCTTATTTACAGGTGAAACCATAGCTTTTCCTGACAAACAAATCTACCGAATACTATTGTGACTTTAAACAGGTTTTTGGGGGTTTTTTTTCCCCCTTTTCCCCCTCCTCTGTATGGCTGTGATTGTCCTGGTTTTGCATTTGTTTGTTTTGCACAGGAATAAGGAAAGACAACTCTAATTTATGTGTTAATTTTTAAAAGGTGTAAAATGCAGTACAAGATGCAAAGGACAGTAGAACTGGCTTATACTTGCAAGACCTGTTTGCTCTGGTAGTAGGCTACTGCATTCTGATCCAATCCTTAAATTTTTGCATAAGCACATCTTCTGTTACCGGAACTGGAACTGGAACTGGATGAATGAACAGCCTCTATCAGCATTAAGTTAAAAATCTGTTAAATTTCACTGGTGTTATTAACCTGCCATCTAAATTCTCCATCTGACGTAAAGACAAACTAATCCTCACACAAAACTTTGACTTCCTGTAAAAATACACCGATCATTAGCTAATTTTTCCTTTGTTTTCTTTTCTGGATTGTTTTACTTTTATTTTCGTGACCAGAAAACTTCAGACCTTTGCCTGTGGATAAACAGCTAAGCTATATAAGATCGAAACAAGCAATATTCATTGCAATGAACATATAAGCAGACCTTCTGAATCTCATGCATTCAAAGTGAGATTGCTTCATCCTGCACTTCAGGTCCCTCCTTTGCTGTGGCTGTATCACCCACTGGTGAATAAAAATGGAATGCTTTTCTCCCAGCAGCATGCCGCAGGAGATGGATTTGGTCCAGAGTGGAAGGATGAGGTGTGGATTACATGATCATTGCCACCAGGATCCATGTCATCCAACCATTGGAAAGATATCCAAGCCTCCAGGGTCAGGAATCTGGTCACCCTCATTTTTCCCTTCTTGTCCTCTGGCTTTGAGGCTCCTGCAAGTCATCTCTTTCTGCTTCACCTTTCTCTTGTTTGCTGTGAGGAGATGCTGTGAGGTTTAAGGAGCTGATGTCTCCGAAGACTTCTTTAGCAGAAAGCTGTTGGCATTTGCGGTGCAGCTTCATCGTGGACCTGAAGTGAGTGAAAAGGTTTCCAGAGAGGATGTTCTGTGACATCTGCTGCTTAGGTTTCGAGGCATTAGCAGAGGTGAAGTAAGCATAGTATTAACTGACTAGAAAGCAAATCCTTTCTCTTTAAAGTTCTTATTAAATGCAAACTGCAGTGGAAGAGGAATGGAAAGCATCAATCCAGATCATTTACTGTTGCCCCCGAGGAGCAGATTCATTGTCTATTTTCAAAGGATTGCTGTACAGCTATTAACGAGCATTCTTGGCTTCTTGGGAAGGAGAGGAATGTACCCCTGTTTCCATTAATTATTAATAATTGCTGGCATCTTTAATGAGTTCAGAAAGTGATCAGTTCATTCAGTATAACCTCTTCTGCCTTCCCCCCTTCGGATCCTCTAGGAAAAAAAACCCAACAGACAACAAAATGGAGGTACTAAATTTCAAGGTGACTAACGGGACTAACATAGCATAAAATGGTAGGATGAAGACAGAATTTGTTTAAAGGGTGTTGGTGGTTAGATAGCTTTAGAAATGTAGAACAGTTTATTTCATTAAAAAAAAAAAAAAAAAAAGAGAAGGTAGAGACAGAGACAGCTGTAAAATAACCCAGCTACTGAAATGCCGTTACTTTAACTTATTTCTGAGCATGCAAATAAAGGAGAAGAATGAGGAATTAGGTTTTCAGAAAGAGAAGGTCCACATAAAGGCCAGTTAAAGTCAGCGGCGAGAACTGGGAGGCTGGTCCCAAAGGGGAATCCATGCCGAGTGAGAAAGGAATTGCCCTGTGAATGTATTTAGTCTGCAGCCATTTGGGGTGCAGCTTTTGTGCTGTGTCTTTACAGTGCCTAGTAAAATAAGGCGCTGGCTTGTGACTAGGAATCCTAATGTTGATCCCTAACAGCAGCCAACATTGTTAAAATGTCAGCAAGAATGATAGGAGGTATCAGACAGTTGGGGCTAGTGGGAAAGGCAGCAACTATGCTTCTGCTCTTTCATTTGCGAAAATGGGTTCTGGCAGTTACAGATCCACTGAGGATTGCTTTGCTCCTTAGGAGTAGAACAGGAAGCAGAAATAATAGGAAAATATTTTATGAAGTGTGACTGCAGATGGGCTATTAAATATGACTCACTGTGTGGCGTGCTGGCAAACTCTTGCTAATGACCTTGTGACTCGTCGGCCACTTTGGCAGAGGTTATAGACTTGACAGGTCATCTCTGCCTGGTGAAGATGAGCCTGAGCCCAGCAAGCATCATGCTGTTCTGAGCCTCCTGATGCCAAAAAATGTGTTATCTGAGTCAAGGAAACTGAATTATGTGAATAATTAAAATGCATATCAGAGCTGAATGTTGTGAACTATGTGGATGCTGAAGTTGTTTCTGTCCACAACCACTTCATCAGTCTTTTAAGTTATCAAACAGAGGGGCCTGTGCTAAAGTGGGGGTATTAAATGGGGGTATCTTGCCCACATATTAAGTAGGAGCAAGTGAGGGGAGGACTGGATGTGGCATGAAGATGACAAATGCAGTGAAATTGCCAGAGCCATCTGTAAATCAATAGATTCATATTTTATTTGTCCTTTAAAAATCAGTTGAGAGGACCACTGTACGATGCATGTAGGGAAGGTCCCTGCTGTAGAAAGGGAGTGTACAGGCTGATCTAATACTTATCTACTTTTAATTTCTGTGTCACAGATGACAATTTAATCATCAAGTCTTCACGCAGCCCAGAGATCATGGGTTTTAGAATGGCTGTAGATTCACACCATGGGCACAGGAGACTGTCAGGGGAAACTGACCCGTAACTGTGGTGTCAAAGCTCAACTTTGGTGCTTATATTACAGAGCTTCTAAACCATGCGTTACAGCCTTTCTGATTGTACCACCTGCTCTAGCAAACAGCCAGATACATAGTCCTGTAGCTGCCTGTGATGTTTCCAGTCCTAGGTGCATTTAATTTTGTTTACAGCTGCACTGGACTTGCGTAGAGAAACGCTCACACCTCTTGCCAGTGCTTTGGCAGCTACACGATCTTGTACAATAATAAAATTACTATTCTGTTGTTACTTCAGACTTTAATAAAGACGATATAGGAGGCATGAAATAGCTTGTATCTGACATATATTTGGGGTATTATGGGGATCCAATACTTGTCCTTTCTGTGGGCTGGGGAAATTGTGTCTCCTTTGATAGGCTACTCCAGAGGCCACAGATGCTGAGCAGAGAAAGGACTGTGTCCTCTCTCCTGAACCTCACTAATACATCTCATTGACTTACTATGGGGAGTCTGATGTTTGCTGGAGAAATCCTCTTGGGAGGGTAAGTATGAAGCAGTTGCCAGTGAGGGTAAACCTGTGGGCATATCTCTGCTGAACGTGCAGAAATTTGATGGCAGGGAAGTAAGAGAAGCTGTGAGGAGGAGCACCTCTGGTTTCCCAGCTCTTTGAGGGAGGGGGGAGCTTTTTGGCTCTCCACAGTTACAATCTGCAGACCTCCAACAAAAAGGGGAGGAAATCTCAGCATCTTCCTCATCAAAATTTACTGTGAGTTCAAAGGGAGTTTGAGATATTCTGTATAGTACCTATAGGACTTCAGGATTCAGATACCTCACTTTGACCAATATTCATAATGACCAAGTAGTTTAGTGAAGCTCATATTCCTGTGTTTTCCAGAACCTTGCACTGGATGGATGATTTGACTCATTTCCACAAATCAGAGCAACCTCAGTTCAGTGACCCTCACGAAGCTGTGGCAGCAGCAGAGTATGGGCTTGTTTGGGGCACATTCCCAGTGTGTTCCTGGATCTAGGAATTATTTGTGATGGTGCAATACTGGATTTCCTCCTGTCACTGGGAAATCTCAGCAAAGATTACCCCACAGCAGTTGCAAAAGCACAGCCGAGAATTTTGCCTGCAATGGTCTTGGGTCTTATCCCTGTTCATTGCTATGCAACCCAGAAGAATATGGAGAGGCAGAGGGAAGCAGACGGCTCTCCTCTGACAACAAGGAACTGTGGACAATTGTGCAATAGCTCTGCACTACCCATTTTCCAAGAGATTCTTTAGCTAGTCCTGCACAAAGCCAAATTAACAATATCTTAGGACAAGAATCAGAGTCCTCGTACAGCCTCCTGAGCTTTCTGAGGCCAGTGCAAGTGCCTGCTTTTCCTGATGCAGGAGGGTTGCCTGTGTAAACTTCACCCTGTGACTTCAGCTGTGTAATCTGTATTCAGAAAGAGATGCTGCCTTTGGCCCTCTGGCTGCCTTTGTCTGGCTGTGATCTGTGCAGCCGGTGCAGAGTGCTGTGGCGAAGGAAGTGCAGCAGACACATCTGGAAGTGATGTTAAGAGGGGGGTGGCAAAACATTGCCAGTGGAAGGCAAGAGTGAAACTCTAATTGAGACTCTGTAAGATACTGTGAAAATACTGTGTCCCCTCAAGTGGAGCATGTATGGAAAAATGCAAAAAATTCCCTGCCCTACATCTCGTGCTACAGTGTGTCTCTGCAGGTATCAGTCCATTTCCACACAATGATTCCTCTTATTTTGCCAAGAGGTGAGGTTCCCCATGTAGGTAATGAAATCCTAGATGAAATGGACTTGTTTTCCTTCGGTTTCTTCTATCAACTCCATAGAAACCTGTGGTCCCTGTAAGACCCCAACTTTCCCAGCGTTACAGACCAACCACCAATGGAAGTGATGCAGGAAGGCAGCCTACTCTGCAAGTTGCCTCTGTCCCACCTCTAAACCAGATTTTGACCATCATTCACCAGTGAGGCCCAAATGAGGCTCTCTCAGCCCTAATATGAACTCCATCCCTCAGCAAGAGTGCTATGCTGTCCATCCCCTCTACTTGTGGACAGATACATGCTGCCTGGGGAAAAAAAAAAAAAAGCCTTCTTTAATTGGGGGTGGAGGTGGATAGGTATAAATGGACTTTTTTGTTCTGTGCAAGGAGTGGAGCAGAGCCTGGCAGCAGTGTATCAGTACGAGCAGCTCCTGGTCATTTTATAGACAAGCCTCTCTTGAGCATATTGGCCATGTCTTCATCCCTTCCTACGTCCCCACTTTCTTCCCAGCCTGGTGGTGACGGTGACACCAAGCTAGCAAGGCTACCTGAACCTATCTGTCCTGTAGCACTTTCTCCAGGGCTTCCTGTGCACGAAGACCCTGGAGCTGCCAGAACTCCAAAAATCCTTGTTCGTGGGGGTAATCCATGCCTCCTGCTTGTACAATACTCATGTTTCACTGAGCTGTTGGAAACAACAGCTCCGTTATGTCCCATTCCCACTAAAAATGGGGCTTCTAGGGTGGCTACAATTTTCAGGAGCCAATATCAATGTAGGATCAGGTTCTTGCAGAGGAGGTTTTGACCTGTTTGGGTAAGAAAAGCTGAAAGGACAACATCAAATCATAAAGTAGGTATGCTAAAAGTTCAGAAAGATTTCTCAGGTGAAAATGAGGTTAGTGCAAGGGGACAGCCTTGCTCAGCATTCACCTTCTGCAAATTTCCACTACAGTCAGCTGCAATCATGTAAAAGAATGAGTAAGAGGAATGAAGGGCAGCATTTTGCAATAAATTCTTGATTATCTGAAGATTTCCTCTGGACTGAAAGAATAGGTACTACCATCTGTTACAAGGGTGTTTAAATGTGATCAGGTAGAAACAAATAATCTTGAACAAATGCAGCAGAAACAGCTTTAAGATGCAACAAGTGTTCTGACTCAAAAAGAGTGATTTCACAGGGGAGAAATCCAAAGTAAAACTGCAAGAACAATGCTAATTAGAGATCTGTCAGGTGCTTGGCTCTGGATTACTGTTATGCTAGTGTGTGTGTTTCAAGGACAAATCACAGGCAAGAACCAGAGTAGAAGATGTCAAAATATCCCCATATTTTTTTTTTCCTTAAACTGGCTCAGTGAGGTCCTCAGGAGCAGAGGCTGGAGAATGAACCCTGCTGAAGGCTCACTAGCCCCAGCTAGTATGGTATCCACAGCTGGTTTCATAACTGGCTAAATTGTTGGAAAACCAATCCAGAATGAGAGGGAAAACTGTACTCTATGGGAAAAATTGGAAGATAATTTTTTATCTCTCACAAACCACTATACTTTCCAGCTTCAGACAGGGCTGGAAGCAGTGATATGATGAGAAAAGGCTGTTTCTGGCTACACATCCCAACTCACTTCAGCCTGACAGAAAATTTAGCAAGAAATGTTGAGCTTCACAACTATACACAGATCTACTCACCAGGGTCCCCGCTGGCTAATTAGTGCTCTCCCTGCCATGAGCAGTGATCTTTGTGAAGTCCACCTTGCTTTCTCTGTTAAAACCAAAAGGCTATTTTGCACGCAGTGCCACTAGTTGCAGGTGAAAGCTACTTTTTTTCTTTTTAATGAAATTATGACCAAGTTTCTCCCTCACATTTTGATCAGCTGTTTTGTCTTTTTTTTTTTTTCCTAAATTTCTCACAGATGTTCCTTTTTGTGTCTCATCACACTGATACCACTTCAATGCTTGCTCCCTGGGTTAGCCTACACGTTGTAAGACCCCTCTCTCATCACTTTCAATATATATGAGACAATCCTACAAGTCACCAGTTTTGCTGGTTGTATATTTAGAAACCTTTTCCTGTATACCCCATGAGAGGCAAATCTCACCTAATGCTGCCTGTCTGTCCTAGAAGATATTCCCTCTGCTCACAAGACTAGCCTGTTATTGACCATGCTTGGAAAAGACCCCTGAGGGTTTGCTAGGTATGGTTTACACTGTTTTCTCTTGTCTGCTCGCTCAGCATTCAGCCATTTCCTTTCTTACTGCTTTAATGCTGTCTGTTGCAGTGTTTTGTGTTTAGTACTTGACTGTACCTTAATGTTAGAATAAAAAGCAGTAGTAAAATGAGATATTTAAAAATAATTAATTGTGTGCATATCTTTATCTATATATATATATATATCTATGCATCTGAATATCAGTCACCTGATGTATAACAGGCTTAATAACTGAAAAAGTTTTTTTTAGTGGAGCTGCTTTTTTCAGACCCTGTCCCTCTGCTTCTCTTCTCTGCCCTGTGCCCTACACATGCAAGGAGGAGCTTGTCCTTGGTGGGGAGAAATAGGGAGATACCCAGACCATGAGAGTGATCTCTGACAGGACACCCCAAATTCTGTCCTAGCACCCTGCTTCTGGGCTTTCACCCCCCTTTTCACCTGACCTGTGCATATTCCTTGTCCAGGGCTGTGAGCGAGTGCAAACCTCTCACTGAAACCTCCCTCTTACAGTCAAATTCAAGTCTACTCCGGTACCCTGCTGCTTGCTTCTGCTGTCATTTGTCATTTTGCTGGGGATGAGAAAATACTCACATGCAAATTTGTAAACTGCTCACACTTTGCCTGCCTATTCTGGTGAATAAACAGAATATTCTGCTTATGGCACATCCTTTCAAGAGGGGAATACTGAGCAGATGAACTAAGGCACTGAAGTGTGAGTACTATTAGCCACACTTGCCGAAAGAAAGAAAGAAAGAAAAAAGATATAGTAAGGCGAAAATCCCCTGGTTTGGAAAATATTTCCTGACCACCTTACCTCAGCCACATACTAGAGAATCTAATCCTGTTAAAATTCCTCCCAAGTCCTTCTATCCTCATAAGAGCATTTAATATAGCTCTTGTGAATAGTTCTCCAGCAAATCATACTACCTGCATAAGCATCAGGTTTGGTTTTTTTACTACGTGACTTTTTTTTATAGAAGGCTCTTTGTACACTGGTGGCATTACAGAGCTGATGAGTAATTTGATTTACATGAAATAAAATGGGGAAAATTGCATGAGTAAGATGAGCTAATGAAGCATTGAAGAAAGAAAATGATACTATGCTGTCAAAAAAACCAACAAAAAACCTCTGTAGGCTGACAAGAAACCAGACAAGTAGACTCTCTGAGTAATAAATTTATGAACAGTGTAAGACATGTTTAGCTTTGATAACTTCTTTACTGGGAATGGCCTGAACCAAACTTTTATGTTTGAATATCTTAAGATTGGAGGTGTATGGCTCAATAGGATCTTGCAAGTGTGTCTTTGTTGATTTAATGGATTGACTGAAAATCCTGAGACAAATAAGTCTTAGCATTTGTGTCCAGCAGTAGTTTTAAATGTTTTTCTTTTTCCTCTTCTCTCTCTCTCTCTCTTAATGGAAGCTTTAGGCTTATGAAAGGCAATTTCACTTATTCAGGTAGTGAGATGTTAACGGCTCAGGCATATTTGTCTTGTTCACAAGAAGCAGTGGAGAGTGGGAAATCTATGGATCTTGGATTAATTTCCCTGGAGCTTAAATGATAGTCTTGATTTTTTTTTTTCCCCTTTACTACTGCAAAATTCAGCCTGTAGATCTTGGTGCCTACAATTTCTTACTTAAGATGTATTGGCACAAAGTCTCTGAAAAGCCTGGTGTGAATCACCCCCCCAAAAAATCACATTTTAAATTATTTGCTTTAAAAAACACTAATGCTGGTGCCAAAAAAACCAGTCTGCAGAATAAAAACCAACCCTTCTGTGTTTTATAACCCTAAGGGGAAACACTCCAGGGTTGGATCTGCTAGCTTGTACGAATGCCCAAGGGCTATGATTCAAAACTGCAATTTATTCTGCCCGATGGGAGACTGCAGGTGTGGCTTTATGTCTCTGTCCCAGGATGGAAGCTCCTGTAGATGCTTTTCTCACAGATAGTGCATTCATCTGAGTGTCTCTTGCATCCCAAATGAATGTGTTGGGTGGTAACAGCAAGCATTTCAAGGATGCCCATCCTTACGGCATGTGTGTGTCAGGCTTGCAGGATTTTGGTCAAGTGAGTGCCCTGGGATTTGCCTGCTTTTCAGACAGAATTTTGATTTTTGACCCCTGTGAGACTGCCAATGGGTATGACAGCTGAGAAAATGGGGATTGGCAATGGACACCTGGGTGGTGTATCTGAGATTCAGCCTCCTGGCAGCCCTAGCAATGGCTTTTGGAGCCACCCTCACAGACAGAAAGTCTGATTTGCATCCCCACCTCTGCAGCATCTTTTTCTCCTCTCTGACTCACTGGCTGTTCTGTATTACCTTGCTGGGGCCGGCGTGGGTCAGGGAGGCTCGTCTCTGTCCCAGATGACTTCTTCCTTCTCCTGTACCCTCCAGCCTGTCCCAGACTGTCTGAGGAGAGGAGGCCACTGGCTGCAGTGTCCTCCAGGTCCCTTCTAAGTGCCCAGCATCCAGACCCTGCCCTGAGCCTATTACTATTTTTTTTCACTGAGGCAATACTGCAAAAGGAAGGAAATACTACACAAAGGGATTAAAGCCAAAAAGTCACCAGCACAAGAGGATGAGCCCTGTTCTTTGCTTAGTTGCATTACAATCTCTACACAGCAATGATTTATACTTTATGTCACTGAGAGTGCTTCTTCATGTAAAAATTGAGAAAGTTGGTTCAGAAATGTTTGGATACACATAGTGCACCATTATCCCCAATTCTTTCTCATATTGTTGACTTTGCAAGTCAGGTCAGCCCTCAACTAAAGTGCTGGTGCTGACGCTAAATTTTCTGATCAAATCATCTATTCCTTTGGACTGGCTGGCAAGAAACTTAGCAGGACCCACATTATTGCAGATTTGCATTAATATGCTCACACTGTTGATCCTTTTCTTATTGACTTGTAAGGGAAGTGCTCTTCCTGTTGAAAGTGAGTCTCTTTCTCTTACTCCCATCACTGACATTATCTGGTGCTTCCTGTATGATTTCCTCATCCTTCTCTGCATTGCTAGTGCCAGATATGTTATTGTTGTCAACAAATTCCGTTTACAGCAAGCTGCCTTTTTTTTTTTTTTTTTTTTTTGCAGTAATGCTATTAATGAAATTACTGTCACATCACTCCTGAGACCAATCCTTGAGGAACTCCAAGAAATACTCTCTACAGCCCAACAGTTCCCCTTTGTGCACAAGCCATTGTCATCTCCCTGTTAGTCAGTTCCTTCTCTGCAATTTTGGATAGTGCCTCTAATTTTGGATCTGCATTGTCACCGTATCCCAGACTTTGGAACATGTCAGAGCCGAAGTGCAATGAAGGCAGCTGGTGTCTGAGGCACACCCATATGTGGTTCTTTCTGGCTCATCCCTGGTAGCAAGCTCTGCACACATTTTGCAGACCTGGGTACCTAATTGCCTGAATCTCAAGTCTTGCTTCCTATCCCAAAATTAATAGCCTGGGCCAGAGATCTTAATCCTACTCAGAGTTTAATTGGGTTTATACTGAGTAGCACTATCCCCAATTGTTATGTCGCTCTAGACACTGGTCACTATGGGTGCTTAGTTGTCCCCATTGAAGCAACACCCATTAAACTTGTCTTTTCAGACTTTCCCACCAGCTGGCTTCCCGGCCACTTCTTTTGGTTGATGAAGAAATTTTTCCTTTGCTTTCATCCTCCAAGAGTGATTCCTTTACAAAAGATTGCCTATCAAGCTGAGATTAAGATATTCATACGAAGTCAGTAAAGAGCTGGTCTGTTTAAAACTTGGGTCTTCCCCAAAAATGAAAGAGTTGCACTAAATCCATGGGAAACATCAGTGTGCATTGACTTCATCTGGCCTTTTATGTGTAACTTTTTCTATACTGAACCCATTAAGTGGCTGAACTTAATGCCAAATGATTGCCTGATTGAAACTGTTCTCAATAATAAAATTTATACCAGGAGAGGTTCTGGGAATATAAACTCCTGTGACCTAATTCTTTACGAAAGTAAAATTATATAGCTCCTGATTTCAGTTTTCTTTTCTTTCTCCCCAGCCCTCCCCCCCACCCCATGCCTTAAAATTTCCAGTAAGTCCTCTCCCTGAAATGTCCCGTGGATCTGGTAGGCCACAGGATTTTATAGTGGTTCACTGAGATACACATGACTGGGAGAAAAGTTAGTCAAATATTTGTCAGAGGAATGTTGTATCGCCTATGTAGAGTAACTGATTGGCATCAGGAGCCTTATCTCCCCCCATATCACAGGAAGAGTGGCACCGGGCTCAACTGTCAATACAAGGAATATGCAGTATACAAGGAAGATGCAGTCACTTTGACTGCATGAAAGCCTGGTCAGAGATATGAGAACAAGGAAGAGCAGAAGAAGGTCCTGTGGTGGAAATGGAAAGCAAGATACGGTGGTTTGTGGGGAAAAAAAATCTACACATCAGAAGAGTCAATGAATTTAGGATGAGTTAAGCACTGATCAGCTTCATCCTAGTGAGCTTCTGAATGGGACACATCCACTCTCAACATAAGGGTTGTGAAGATAAAACATGAAATTTACCCCAGCCAAGATCATGACCAGATACAGATCAAGAAAGCAAAATAAATTAAATTCTGTGAGAAAAATGACAGACACAATTGGGGTGGAGGGATAGAGGAAGAACATGTGGGTGTGTGAATTTCTAAACCTATCACAGACTTCCTCCTATGGTTATTTTCCCTACTGGGAGCAACTTTTCTGTAAGTTAGAACTTTTATCGTGGTAAGAATTTATTAAATACCTCCACCCCAGCACAAGCCTCAAATTAAAAATATGTTTTGATTTCTCTATTTGCATTTCTATTTCTTTTTCATTGTACTTTGATACTTTGAAGCCCTCTCAGTCTCTCTTACTCAGGCTTGTTTTCCCTTGTTTCCACTTAAAGCTAATTTGATGTTATTAATGAAAACCAGCCTTTTTCCCGCCACCTGAAGTATTGCCTCTGATTTTAACTGTAGGTGTAGCTTTAACAAGAATTTTCAGCACTTGGAACAATTTGTTTGTTTTGAGATAGCAAGTGTTATGACTCCTTGTTTCCTTTAAATTAGCACTGAAAAATTAGTCAAATCTCAGGTGTTTTTCAATTGAAAATATTGATGCTTGATTAGAAAATACAGCCAGATTGAGGAAGTCATCAATGAGTTAATGAAAATGAGCATGATACGCTGTCTTAGGCTCCCTTGTGCAAATGAATCATTTAATTGTGAGACAGGGACCATGTTTTTAATTTACAACACATTGCACAATGGCATCAGAGCCTCTAGGTGCTACAGAAACTTTAGTGATGCTCATGGGAACGGACACTTCTGTTTTCCATAACCACATTTATGATAAAATATTCAGTGCTGGACACTTATGTCAAATCAGAAAGGACTTCAAGAAAGTGTGAGGCCAAGTTAAGAAAAAAACATCCTGAGTGCAGGGAAGTAGTATGGTCAGATAAATCATATGAGGATTTCATAGCTGGAGACACCTGAGAAACTGCCTTTTACTCCTCCAGCTAATGTTCGTGTGCAGCTTTGTGGATGGGAAGAAGCCTTTGATACTTGTCCAGAACAGTAATCCATGTATCCATCATATTCATGTGAGCTTGAATTCACATCTAGAGCTTTGTGTCAAGACTTCTTTGCCTTTGCAGTCTTCTAAGCAGCAAAGGTTTGAAGTATTATCTATAACATGATGAAATGAAGTTTGTGTATAAGTATACGAAAAGCCCAAATTTGAAGGGACGATTATTGGTATTATCTAAGAGGTGAATGTAGCAACATAATAATACCATGCAAAGAATAACAGGGCAAATACCAAGGAACTTTTCCTGAGAGGTAGATCTATTATTAGACTAGTGCAAACTCCCAGAAGAGCTGGTATAGCCCCCACTGCATGAGACTTTTAAAATTAGATTGGACAAAACACTCAGAAACATGTTGTGGAAAGTGTGTCTTCTCTGATGGACAGGATGACCTTGATGCTTCTTTGTTCTGTTTGCCTTAATCTTTGAACAATAGTGCAGTGAACCAGTCACTGCTTTTCAATCATACTTCTGAGAATACAAAAATCCAAGAGTGTCTGCTTGCTTTATGGTTCTTATCCCTACTTTGTTGAGCAGGGCTTACACTGAACAATAGAAATTTCTCAGCCATTGCAGTGCCAGATATTGATGAACGTCTTGTTGAAATTCAGGACTGGTTCCCTCTCTTGAATGCATTAGTGACCCATAATGTATGAAAGGAAAAGTCACCCAACATAATGTGTCTTATTCAGAGAACCACAAAGGTGATGCTCTTTATTCCTTGATGATTTGGTAAATTCTAACCTTGGATAAAAACATTATCTGAAATGGGAGGGGAACCCAAACAAAACAGAATGCTACGCCTAATTCCTGAATATTGCAGACACTAAATATTTGAAGGGAGTTATGCCTCTTATAACCTCAACTTCATAAAATCCAAGCATTTTAAGTAAACTGGTAATTCAAACTCCTTCTGTAGTCCAAAGAAAGAGTTGTCTTCAGAGGGTCACTGATCCTGCCCGTGCTGGGCGTTGCCTTCTCTCTCCATTGAGTACAGAGCCTAGAAAACTGCCTTAGATTAGGTGTTTGCCTCTCAGATGGCTGATCTCAGATAAAATGAATTCTGCCCATAGTGATTAGTTTCTCTGCTGTGTGAGTGACCTTCTCCACTTGAATTCCACAGATAGCAATGAATAAAATTGTGTCAGGTTGAAAATACTTGACAAATTCTTTTTTTCTTTCCTTGTACTTCTTTGAGCTAAAGCTAAAATTATCATTCTATGTTTCCTGTCCTACCTTGATCAAACTCATACCTGTGCATGAATGAAGTCCATGGATATTAGCTTATTCACAAAGAAATGCCCTAACCCCATCAAAATTATATATATAGAGGATATGAATGTATATGGAAGTAGCAAGCCTGTTATTCATGTGATGGCATGGGGCAGGGTCTGAAGAAGAAAGAAACTGCTGCAGCACATTTCTGTTTGGTATATAGAAAGTATAATGTGGTACTGGGGTTCCAGCAATCTGACCTCCAGCCGCCCTTCAGCAGATAAAAAGAGCCAATTGGCAATGGTCCCACAGGGAGCATCATCTGCTCTCAGTGCAATGTTGCCATATAAATTCCATGCCATTTGCAGACCTCCAAAGGCTGCAGGTCCAGCCCTCAGGGTATGCCCAGTCTGTACAGCTTTCATGCCACCTGAGCGATGGATAGGAAGCTGAGTGCTTTGGAGAATATGCTTTATAACATTATTCCATAGAAAACTTCAGCAAAACAAAATTATCAGCCTCTATATCTTGCCTGTGCCAAATCCCCTGAATCAAGGGGCAATGGTAACCATTCAGCATCCAGTCTGTGCTCCACACTTCACAGAATCACAGAATGTTAGAGATTGGAAGGGACCTCGAAAGATCATCTAGTCCAATCCCCCTGCCGGAGCAGGACACCTAGATCAGATCACACAGGAACGCATCCAGGCGGGCTTTGAATGTCTCCAGAGAAGGAGACTCCACAACCTCTCTGGGCAGCCTGTTCCAGTGCTCTGTCACCCTCACCGTGAAGAAGTTTTTCCTCATATTCAAGTGGAACCTCCTGTGTTCCAGCTTGCACCCATTGCCCCTTGTCCTGTCACTGGATGTCACAGAGAAGAGCCTGGCTCCATCCTCCTGACACTCACCCTTTATATATTTATAAACATTGATTAGGTCACCCCTCAGTCTCCTCTTTTCCAGGCTAAAGAGACCCAGCTCCCTCAGCCTTTCCTCATAAGGGAGATGCTCCATTCCCTTCATCACCTTTGTGGCTCTGTGCTGGACTCTCTCCAGCAGTTCCCTGTCCCTCTTGAACTGAGGGGCCCAGAACTGGACACAATATTCCAGATGCAATTCTATCTCACTTTCACGTCGAGATTTCAGTTTCTGTATGTGTGGCCACTGGTTTGATACAGTGCATGTAAGAGGAGAACTTATTTAGCAATACAGTCAATTCACCATTATCCATGGGTGGATTTTGCCCATAGACCATGCAGTTGATGATGAGAGATCCAGACCTGAACCACCCAAGGCATCACTAACTAGTGCAGGCACAGTGCCAAGTGCACGTGTTTATGCTGCTGTCAGAGGCCAGTGCTGGTCTCAAAATAGTGTAGCTATACTTACGACTTATGTGGCACTGGGTACAAGCTGATAAGCCACATTGCTTTAAGTTGTCTCTTGAGGTCCCTCTTCAGCACTGGTTCATAAGTGGCAGAGGTATGTAGAAACTATCATGTGTTGATCAGAGGCTTTATGCACCCCTTGCTGAACGTGGGGGTCATCCTGCAAGGTCATTGTGAGTGACTATGTCCATCATCCCTAGTGCTTGCTTCTCAGAGAGCAGTTTGTTTTGGCTCAGGGCCTCATGTTGTACCTCCACCAAAGGTTTCCTTTGCACCATATTGCATTCAAAATGTGTAAGGACTGTGGCACTCAAACCAGTCCTGTCAGCAGCATTATTCAAGTTTTTCTTTTACCCAGGATATCCCTCCCTATCATTACACTACCAATTTATCATAATCCTCCTGAATGCTACATTACTGAATGTGTTGTAGGACAGGAAGGGATGTAGAGCTAAAGCACTTTAATTTAAACTATACCTCCCATACGTGATCAAATCTCTGAAGGGTCCTTACCATCGATTGATCTCGTAGCCTTAGGATATATTCTGCAGTTAAGGACTGCAGGCCTGAAAGAGGTCTCTTGTGTGCAAGCAATCACATTATATAATCCCTTTTATGAACTGATTAAACTCAATCTTAAAAGTAGTTAATATGTTTTATGCCCAAATGTTCTTACTTGAAGCTTTTTCTGGTAAAGCACTGCCCTGATTGTTTAGAGGTGCTGCAGTCTTTCATCAGAATGAATTTACACTCATTTGTTCTTGGAAGCACAAGCATATTTTGCATCGGACATTGTGCAAGCCAGTAAATCCACAGGGACCTTGCTTGAACAGCCTGTGATGTTGAGGTTGCAGGGATACAACTATTTTTTTCTGTTGAGCAAGCAGAAGGTGGCCTAGAGCTGAGCTCAGCTCTTGGAAAAAACAGCCCTTTTTAAAAATTTTTATGTTTTTATTCATGAAATTAAGGCACTATGACTATGACTACTCGAGAAAGTAGATCTGCTGAGGAAGGTGTTGTCATTTTCAGGTAGACAGTTTTCAGCGTGGAAATGGCCTTCAAGGGACTTTCCCAAGATCAGACAGCAGCTTGTGTCAAATTTGGAAATATAACCCAGACTCTGAGTGATTTGCTGCAGCAAGAAAGAGTCTCTATCACTCATATGTCTCTGTCTCTGGCTTTTTCATACTTTTTCTGTTTATTTATTCTGATCACTTAAGTGCCTGAGCACCTTGCAAATCATAGAGAAAATGAAGCATGTCCTGTGGGATGCTTTTTTCCTGGGAACCTTTACTGAACACTGAGTGAGATCCTGGCTGTTACTATCAGTAGGGTCCTTTGCAATGGATACTAGTTCAAGACTTTGGTGATTCAGATTTCAGTATCTACATGTACTTGATAAATTTCACTCTAATGGGACTTACCAGCTCACACAGGGAGGTCACATGCTCTCCTTGTTTCAAGGTACTAAGGCAAACGTGTGGGGGGATGTTATACTGCAAAACTCTGTTCAGTTGTGGGGGAACGAAGCATGATGCAAAATCTGTAATAAGGGACTAATGATGGTAGCAGCTACTAGATTTCCTCCAGAGGAAGTGCATGTGATTGGAAGGCCATGGTTAAAAACTGGGAGACATTTAGTTCCTTTCTCAATCTTCTTTTGGCCATTGGAATTATGCCAGCCTGATTTACCCCAGACATGAAATATCTTGACTCTGGTAGGATAGAAAGAGCATCAACATTGTCCATCTGCTGAATGAGGAAGGAAGGAGGTGAAGGGATGGGAGAAGAAACTGAGGCAATAGTGTGAAGATCAGCCATACCTGTCTGCTCTGCTTTGGAGGTCTGCTTCCATTGCAGCAGTGGCACAATCATGCAATCTGGTTTACAGAACATGGGGATAAGGATTTGTTCGGTGAAGTCCTCAGGCTGCTCAGTTCTTTAGATAAACCAGTCCACTGATGTTTAGGAGTTTTCATATCAATCACTCTACTAAAACATCCAGGTAGGAGAATATCTAGATGTGAGTACTAGGAAACAGAGCCAATTTAAAAAAAATTGCTTCTGAAATTGCAAAGGGCACCAATAAAATAAGATAGGTAAATGCAGCATATTTGTCAGTAGCTCTAAAACAAGCACAAGCTAGATGCTGTGATTTTAAGGCTAAGAGTGAAAATGATTTACAGAAGCAAGGTTTGGATGTAAATGACTGAAGAGCATGTCTCCCATTCCCCTGTGGATGGAGGCTGGCTCCTTATCTCTACTTCCTTTATTTAATTTCACTTCAAATAATCCCAGCATAGAGCTTTTTTTCCATGGCTTCATTTGTTTTTTTTTCATTGGCTATACGGTTACCAATCACAGTGACAAATCCTGTCTTGCTATATGATAGGCAATATATTTTTCTCCCTTGGAATTCTCCCTGTTCTCCTTTCCTTACACACTTCTATTTACCACCATTTCACCCATTCATTAATCCATAGACTGCATCCTGAAATATTATAAGGAGGTTTAGCTTCAGTGATTTCAGGGAAGGCACACCCATAGATTCCCCCTCACAAGCTAGCCTTTATATGTGAGAAATGGGCCATTCATTTAAGATAGAAAGGGCCATTGTCCTGTCTTTGAAATATCTCCTGTTTGGTACTCAGTGAAGATAAATTTGAGTCTTTCCTTAAATTACTTTTCACTCTGAACTGATGTGACATTTATCTCTGCTAGAGTGTTGACTGTATGAAAAGCTGAAGCTTTTTTAAAGAATGCTGCCAAACAAAAAAGATTGTAATCCATCTAATTACTGAGCTAGTATGTGCCAGTGCTGCAAACTTCAATTACCACCATTAAAGCATCAGTTGAAAGCTTCAGCTGATTCCCAGAGAGTCAGACACTTCCAGATATTTCATGCATTATACAGATGTTTTGCTGCTCCTTCAGTTGCTAATGGTTCACTGTTTTGAACATTTGGGACTCCTGTAACATGAGAAGTAAGCTCCAGATGTAAAGGGATTTCAAGTGAATTCTGCCTCTTTAAACCACATCTTGTCAATTGTTCCCTCAGTAGGAACTGATGACCTCACGCTGGATGCCTTTTATTTTTCCCAAGTGTAATCAGATAAATTTGCCCACAGGGTTATTTACCATTCCTGGGAATCCACATTTCCATGGATATCAAAGGCTCAGTACTACAGTGAGGTCCCCAGGACAGAATTCTGCAGGCACACAGCTCTCTTTGTAGCCTCAGCTGCTGATTCTTTATATGTCAGTGTTGCTGTCCACACATTTAAACAATAGCTCCAAAATGTGTGAAAACGACCCCATGTTTTGACCAAAGCTCTGGAAATTTTGTGGGCAGCACCTTCTGTGGTAAGCTTACTCCTGTTTCACTTTGACACAACTGTTAAACTCAGTTTGATTGATCCCCTTCTGGCAATTTGCTCTTAAGTCAGAGTTGGGTCAAAATGAAAAGAAAAAATCCTTCTGGAGTCTAACCTTTAAAAAATTCCAGGACTTATGTAGCTGAACATTGAAGGAAGTTTCAGAATTAAAGTAAATTTGAATCAAAGAGCCAAATAGTTTTATTTTGGAGGCAATGAGACAAAACAGATCTATTTCCAAAAATGTCTCTTTTCAGATGCAAATCATCTGAGAGAGGTCGCAGAAGTTATTGCTTCTGTGTCACTTATGTTGCTTATATTTGCCAAGGGCAAAATTTGCACCTGTGCAGAACAGCCAACTCCAGAGTTAAATCAGCATTTATGGGCCACTCCCAGTGACTTTGGGCACTGCTGACTTGTCCCCAGCTCGAGAGAATATCCCACAGGAAGATTACGCTTCCTGAAAAAGGGATATAGCTGCAGGCTGAAGCCCTCAGTCTAAAATAGTGTGTAGATCTTTTGTTCTTAATATTTTAAGAAAAATTAAATTTTAAGAAAACATCTACCTTCACTGTTGGCCAATTAGCAGCTGTTTTCTATATCTACGCAGTTAATCCCCTCTCTTGATCCGATCTTTAATTGTATGTGCTTTTACTAGGCAGACCTGTGAATTTGATGCTTGCTCTAAAGTTATTATTGCTTTTTGAACAAAATAAAAGCTCAGAGGAGATTTTTCCAAAAGGGTTCCCTAAATGAATAGCAGTGTTTCTGGGGACATAGTAAAAGCAATGTGTAACTTTATATTTACCAGGGGCTAGGAGGTAGAAGTCTGTGGCTGCAATGATCCCATATTTCTCTCTGTCAGTGTGTCTTCCCATCCCTCCCTGGTACTGCTGAAACAGATTTGGAAAATAAAGGGAAAAGACAACCTCTTTTGAGGAGAGATTTCAAGTGTAGAGGCTTCATGTAATGGACAGCTTTTATTCCTTGGGCGATGGCCCAAAGCCACAAGAAACGCTAAAACACACAAGGCTGCCTTGAAGGAATTGCCTGCTGGTCTTTTACACAAAGTGATTTCATGAGGTGTTCACATGAGAGCAATTAAGAGAAACTCAAGAGTGGGTATGCTGGTATTCTTCAAGAAGTGGAAAAAAGTGTTCTAACAGCAGAAGGATGCAGATAGAGCTGAATGCCTTTCAGAAATCCTTTTTGTAAGGTATGCTACACCAAGCAGGAAACCCAAACTCCCTCCATCCCTTGGAAGTTTGATGAAGCTGATAATTTGAATTTTCCTAAAACTATCTTATCATGTCAATGGAAGTATGAAACCCAGTGAATTCAGAAATATTGTGTATAATTAGCTATATTCCATAAATATTGGCATGACACACAAGGCAAGACCATACATTTACATTCAAACTTTCAATTTATGTTAGGTAAAAATATAAAAATGAGAAATGGTAGAGGACAAGTGTGCCCAATAGCTCTGTAAAAGGTCTATTAGTATCTAAATAAAAATGGCAGCCACTTCTGGCAAAGTGGAGGTTGCTAGCAACTGAGGTTACAACACGTAAGAAACAAATGGAAACCATTACCTAGAACATATGTCATTCCTTGTTTTAAAGACAGGTGCTAGCAGAATTGCTCCAAGAAGAAACGGGCGTTGACAGCAGTTGAGGAAGGATTATGCCTTTTAAACACAGAAATATAAGAGCAGCTCTAGAGTTAAGATCCAGCTATCCCAGGATTTCTGTCTCTGACATTGATTTGCTGTGAATGTTTAAAGACGTATAAAAACGAGTCAAGCCTCCAGTTTCACTTCCCCCAGCGTCTCCTTCCAACAACTTCTGGTAACGGAGTTGTATATTTATTTTTCATAGTCACTAATGGATTTTCATTTAATACGTTTGTCTAATTGCTTTTTTAATTCATCTGAACTCCTGGCACCTACAACATCCTGTGGCAATGGGTTCCAGTTGTTCAGGTATGCATCGCATGAAAAGGTACTTCCTTGTTGGTTTAAATCCTCTACCTGATAATTCACTGCTCGCCTTCTAGTTCTGATTTTAGGGGAAACAATGAATAATCAATCCCTGATCATCTACTGTTTGCCACTCGAAGCTTCAGACACTGGCCTAGTTATATAGAGAACTAAAAATATTCAGTCAGCCTTGGCACCTACATATGGGAAGAAATTAACTGGTTGCTTTAATTCATCCCTTTGCCAATGGATGAAAGTAAGAGATCCTTTATCAGACTCTGAAACAGTAACTGCAGGGCTTTGTATGCTCAGCAGTTGGTGGCAATAATGAAGACAGACAGCTTATGAAGTTTTCTGGAAGTTGTCCTTGCTGTCGAAATGCATGCAGAAGCACTACAACTGCTATAGGGTTCGAAACTTGAAATAACGCTAAACAGCAAGATAGGGAATTATGGTCCTTCCAGCAGTTACAGTGGTGAACTCCACACTTTGTGTGGCCATGGTGCTCTTCCATGTCTTGCAAAGACCAGGACTAAAAATCTGTTGGTCTTATGGTGTCTAACCCAAAGGCATCCAAATCTCATGGATCTCTCCAGCAGGACAGAATTTAGTATGTGCACTTCAGGAAATGCCGTGTTTCTTTTCTCTACCATGTTGGCGTCTCTGAGTTAGCTGGAGTAAGGCTAGTTCACGTACTCTAAGTGACGTAGGTATTGCAACAAGGGTCTTTGTGCAGACTCATTGCATGGGTATTTATTCTACTCAGGCCAGTCTGAATCCTGAAATTAATTCCATGCTCTGTATCTGTGTGACACACGATGACTGCAGCTTAGACATACCTTGTGAGTAATCCAGGAACCATGGTTTTACTTATGGAGGAGAAAGTGCAAGCGCTGGCAAAAGAAAAAAGGCCTGTGGAGGAAGAAAGTGGTTTTTCTTGTGGGTGTGTTGGACAAATGCTAAATTGTTAAGTCCCTGGATAGACATCACCTCAAAGGGCCTATGGGTACTGCAGAAAATTATGCAAGCTGTATGCATCTTGCAATTTTTAATCTAAAGGACAAGGTAATGTTCCAAGGTAACGAGCTGTGTAAGGACTAGAGGCAAAGCAAATATTAGTCTGATGGAGCTGAAACTAGAGATGATCCATGGGACAGAGGAGGATTTAATAACATTGAGAAAAGTGATCTGTTTGCATAATCAGGTCACCCCCATATCTCTAGTCAGCTGCAGACATGCAGACCCAGTTAAACTTTGTTGACCAGAAAGATTCAATCTCCTCTCCAAAAGCTGTTTCTGTCTTCTGTTAACAGAAAGGGAATGTTGAAAATACGAGCTGTGAACACTGGAACAATCAGTCCCGACAATCAGAAAATTCTTTCAGGTGCGAAACGTTTATCTTAGTTTATCTTTTCATGTATAGAAGTCTCATCCTGAGCGTCCTTGGACAGGTACAATTCAACAACCTAATCTCAGAGGCCCATCTCTATGCCCTGTGTTGAAGCACTCTGTAAGGGCCAGGATGGATGAAGCTCCAT
The DNA here is from genome assembly GCF_000699245.1 of Pterocles gutturalis. Classification (NCBI taxonomy): domain Eukaryota; kingdom Metazoa; phylum Chordata; class Aves; order Pterocliformes; family Pteroclidae; genus Pterocles; species Pterocles gutturalis. Next base: position 112,209 of record NW_010108354.1, on the reverse strand, counting down.
ATCTTCTATAGATTATTATTAAAGGAATCATTGTTTTACTGGTGCTAGGAGTATCCTGAGGATCACAGGACTCCTATCCTCAGCCTTCAGGACAACATATCCGCTACAAGGAACAATAGGCGTTAGGATCCTGTTCATAGCTGAGGCCCTGCTTCTGCCTCTGATCTCACGTTTGTTAGTATCTAACTTTGCTGGAGAAGAAAGGAAAGCGAACATTCATAAGTCACTCATAATGGGCAAAATGACTATTTTCAGTAGCATTGGCTTGTAACACATGGGAAGGACCCCAGTAATTTATTTGTTTCTAAAAACCCTGAATGATTGCCGCTATTGCTGTGTACTTCCTAACTTTATCAGAAGATAATTTCCCTTGGCTGTGGAATTAACTTCCTGCATTGAACAATGGGCATGGCTTTCTCAGAGACTCCTAGCTGGTAGCAGCTTTTATGAGTCTATTACTTTGTAGAAGGTTCTTCTGCTTAAGTATAACAAAAGGATAATGAGCAATCGTTGTCTCTTAGACTATGCAGTGGTTTGTGTAAAGTGGGTTTACTCATTTTGGTCTGTCAGTTTTAAGGCTTGCGTGTCTCTCCTAGGGGCTGTGATCTGTTTGCATGTGGTTCACAGCAGAACATTCAAGCTTCTGTAAAACCATGTGTACACTGCTTTAAGACTACTTCAGAGTTATTATTAACAATGAAAGTTTAAAAAAAAAAAGAAAAAACTTACTGCAAGTCATTAAGAAAACCAACTCATTGAGTAAAAAAAAAAATATCTTTGGAAGAGGAAACAGCCAATATAACTGCAAAGTACTGGTTTGACCACTCATTTTTCATTCTTACAACCACAGAACATACAAGCAAAAAAAAATCCCCTATCTCAGAGATTAAAGGGAACTCAGACTGGCGGCCTATTTAAATTAAGTCTCTCAAGTTGTTTAAGGCTGAAAATCACACCTGTGCTGAGAGCTGTGCACAGCGATGGAGGGCTGGGTCTGGTAACAGGCGCAGGGCTCTGCAATTCCCTGGTTTTAGGTTCTGGAAAATAATTTAAAATTGCTCAGCCATTTCCCTCTCAGGATGTGTTGGGCACCCTTTGAACATGTCCTGTGGAGCAGAGCCCCAGGCTGGGGACAGCCCTGACCCTGCAGTGCCCAAGTCAAGCCTGGGACAGGGCTGGGTGTGTGCAGCAAACGCGGGTGTGCCTGCAGACCTTTCGAAGAAACTTAAAGGACGGAGGGTGTAGGGCTGCTGCTTGCGGTCTGGGATTTTGGCACCAAAGTTCAGCTTCAGTCCCATGTTAGATTCCTAAATCCTGAACTACGTCTAGGTGGTCAGAGATGATTCAAGGCTGACACTGAAACCATTAAAAATTGTACGAGGTCTAAACGTCTGTCCTTGGCTGTTCTTCAAGGGGGTTGCTCATGGCGTACTTTGGTGACTAACTTATAAATGAGCCTGGTTCTGGCTCTCTGTCCAGAGCTGAGCAACTCCCTGCTTACAGTAATACACACTGACACAGACGACTGAAATCTGCTGGCTCACACCCCCCTGCAAGTCAGGAGAAACCTCGTTAGCTTCATCCGGGGCTGCTCCTGATTTGCATTGGTTTAACTGAATAACAGACTTTGGCTGGAAATGGACACAAGCAGCAAATCAGCCCCAGCACAACACAGTCTGCGACGGACGAAGGCTCAGGAAGGCCTTGTTTGTGCTAAAGCGCAATATAAAAGTCCCTCCTGCTGCAGTCCAGGAGTCACATTGCATCATTGTCTTTCATCTTTTGGTGCTGTTATTGCTGGTTTTAAATAGGAAAGAGAATCAGGCCCAGCATGATGTTTCCTAAAGCTCTTTGTCCCAAACCGCCCTTTGCTGCATGAGCACAGTGGAAGCTGATGCTACATGGAAATGCAGCTAGAAGCAAGATACAACACCTTCTTCCGCTGGTACCAAGTCTTGCTCATTTCAGGCAGTTTGTTTGAGTCATCTGTCCTCAGCCACCAACTATTAATTTCCAACAGTCTCCCTGTGTCAGCTAGCCAGGAAGGCTGTGTCCTGAAGATAATGCTCAGCTGTCCCTTGCTACTGGAAGAATGTGCCCGAGAAACATTTGTCTCAGCAGAACCAGCCTCAAGCTGCTGGTGATGAATTCAGTCCTTTGCCAATACCGTATGAACTGGCATTTCTTACAACCGCTGCCATTTACATAATGCAATATCCATATGGTGATTGTTTTATTTATGTTTCCCTTACTTCAAGGCAGAGGAAGCCAGCAGCTGGAGCTGTGAGATAGAGACACCCACCAGTTACTGGGCTGTGTTGTTCACGGGGGTGATAAGCTTTTATCACCTACTGGGAGTTAGGATCTTGTCTAAGTGATAGCATCCATCCCTTGAAAACAGAACAGAGCTCTCACTGTTTGCCTGTCTGAAAGGAAAGACTTTATAACCCCAGACTTTACAGTGACTGTGAGCTAAAACATGACATAGCTTGATTGTCTTAATTTGACTCATTCTGTTGCAAGTTACAATATGAGCATTTGCTTCCTTTGCATCAAAAGAGTTTAATTGTGTTTGCCTTACCCCCTTGTCTGTGTTCGCCACTGGAAGTCTTAAAAAAATTTTCCCCTCCTATGTGACTTTGATTCCGCTTATCCTTACCCACCTTTTTAATCAATTAAAGGGCAGTTTATGGTTTGCAGAGAGAAAAAATGTAAATAAGAAGCAATTCCTTTGGCCATTGTGTGTGTAACTGGAGGATGTTTCAAACACAAAACAGGAAAAAGGGTTACTTCACTGGACTGTCTCTTTTTCTCTTTGGATTTCATACTAAGGGAGACAAAGGGTAACTATTGAAGTTTTGTTTTTCTATTTAAAATAGCATCATAAGATTAGCTATACTGTGGCTGAATACGATCTGTACGGAAAGTTCTACAGTTAGAAAAGAAAATTTGAAATTTGTTTCAGAAGTTTTTTTTTTAAATTAATCTACAGAATTATCTTCTACTATTTCTGCATGTGAATTCCTAGTGATTTTAAAGGAATTTCAGCTTTCTCCACAGAAATGGTAATTTGGCCAAGTTCTTACATTAGCCAAATAATTTTATAAAAAAATGTAAAGCTACATGGTCTCCTTTCACTGTCTGGTACTCTGACTTTAAGCCTTTGTGATTCCATCTATTGAAGAAGTGACTTTATAGGGGCTATGAAGCTAGGAAATCTATACGAAGCACAACACTGCAAATTCATAAAGGAGGCACTTGTAATTTGTTTCAGTGGCTCTTCTTGTTTTCTGTGTCCCAACAACCACCGTCTGAGAATAGTGGGGCTCAGGCTGTGAAAGAAAATGTGACCCCAGCTGGAACCAAGCCCCAGCAGGAGCAAAAAGGCTCTGCTCAGAGGAAGAGCAATCCTCAGCCATGCTTCAAGTTTCAGACATCGTTTTTGCAGGCACAATCTTTGCTTTTTGAGGGGCAGGCTATCTGCTTTGGTGTAATTTCTGTTTTATGTTGTGTGGCTGCTCCCTTAGAAGGGTATCTCCTATAGGTATAGAAGTGCAACATATTATATATTGTGCATATATATTGTGCAACAGCAGTGACACAGTGTTGAGGTTTTAAACCACGGCAATAAACACCATGCGGCTGCTCTCTCATCCCTCTTCCAGTGGGATGGGGATGCAAATTGGAAGAACAAAAGGTAGAACCTCGTGATTTGAGGTAAAGACAGGTTTAATAGTACAACACAAGAAAAGAGAAGAAAATAATAATGACAATAATACTAATGAGAATATATGGATATCTCTTGGGTGATGCACAATGCAATTGCTCACTACCCAGAACTCAATGCTCAGCCTGTTTCCCAGATGCGAATACCTACCCTGCCCTGGCTAGCTCCCCCAGTTATACACTGAGCATGACGTTGGCACGATATTGAATATCCCCTTGGCTAGTTTGGGTTAGCTACTGTGGCTGTGCCCCCCTCCCAACTTCTTGTGAAAATTAACCCTATCCCAGATGAATCCAGGACACACAATAAGCCTTGAAGTGACTTAAATTGTATAACCTTGTCTCTGTAGTTAGGCTCAGACTGTTGCATGAGCATCCTACATCCTTAAGTCCTTACGGTAGTTCTGTATCATGGCTAGATATGACAGTCTAAACCTTTGTGATGTCTTTACATATTCAGATGTTTCAAACTGAAGTCTTTACAACACAAAAAGCTTGACAACAATGAGAAAGATAAACCTGCACCTCACCCCCAACCTCAATTCTAACATTTGGTAATTGAATTCCCATGGAATTACTTCCAGTGGGTAATTTCTTAGAAGGATGCATCTTGCATTTAATATTCTGCATCAGCTTTTAGTTACAACAGTAATAACATTGCATGTAAATGATTTATCTATTTTGTAAACAAATACTTTTCAAGGTACTTGATGGGGTTTCTAATCACCAGTATACTCAGGGAACAGAGCCAGGTTTGGTCTAATATTCATGGTCTAGAAATTCAAGTGTGTTTTGTGATGTAAGTTGCCCTTAGAAGACTATTTATTCCTGGACATTTTTGATCTGAAGTGAAATATTCCTGGGGATTCCTCACTCCTACCTACATTTTTCCAAGGAAATGCCTGTGACATATCAAAGGAGACATTTGTATTTCCAGAGCACGGCAGGAAGGGAAACATAATGCTTTTTCCATCTTGATGCTGTGGGTGGGATTTTCATAAACACTTATCACTGGAATAGCTTTTCTCCCACTTCATAAATGGCTTACAGGCTTTTGAGGGCTCCAGCACAGAGTGCCTGTGACGTGCCACAGTGACTCCTCTAAGTTGCTTAATTTTTACTACTTCTGCTATTGCAACATTTTTAACATTTGAGGTGAAGAGGAAGAATGGGATGGGAAGGAAGCGGTGTGGAGACTGGACTCCTATTTGTGTTCTTCTATCTATGAATTAATTTATAATTTGGCAAACTAGACCAGGGCTGTATTCGGACACTGTTGATTCAATATGCTTTTGGGGAGTTTCCCATTTGGTAGTGGTACAGAAAAAGTCCGTAGGATATAGTAGACCCAACAATTTTAAGGTGTTTGAACTAGGAGTCCTAGTTTTCATCTATGAAAAAGGTGGAATAGTCTTTCCTTAATGTTGTGAATTCTTGTGGTGGTAAATCCACAGGTACTGAGATGATGAAGGAGCTCCAAATACTTAGACCTAACATGTGAATGGACAGGGCATCAGGCTTCATGCCTGTAGCAAGCACTGGGTGGACAGATAGCCTGCCAGCAAATTTGGTCTTGAAGGTGCCTTTGACCTCTGATGTTCTCCTCAGGAGGAGGAAAGCACGGAGCAGAAGCAGTGATGGCAGAGAGGCGAGAGGGAGGGCAGGCGGGACTGACAGGCAGCACTGCTCAGCACAGCGGGGATGCTGAATTCAAGGAGGAAGGTGAGACAATAATGCCCCCTCTCTGCAAAGCGGGGTGACCTTCGAGGATGAGTCACTCCTCCCATCGCCTCCCACAGCGTTATCAGCTTCTGATGTGACCAAATGCTGAAGTGAAAGAAGCGTCCTTCCAAGGCAATGAAAGGAGAATGAACAATGACAAGAGTTAAAGCTTAACTCAGGAAATGTGAGCGAGAAAACTCCTCCCAACACTACAGCCAAACCCAAGCAGTGAAGAGAAAGCTCTCTGCACACACCCATCCATCCAGAAACAGCAGTGAACCCTAGCAAGGGATGTGGGGATACAGCTGTGTGGCCAAGTATCAACCTCAGCTCTGCCCATCTACTTGAAACCTCCAGATACTGGCAAGGGGGCTTCCTCTGGCATGCAAACCCAGAAAAATTCCTCTGCAAAGGGTTACATTTCACTGAGTTGAAAAACAAGCTGGAGACCAGGCAGTCCTGCCAAGATGGGAACCCTGCACAGCTCGGGCACACAGGATGTATGCATTTAAAAGGCACTTCACCTTGAATATGAGATTGATTTGCCCAGAGTCAGGTTGATAACCACATTTGATGTTGACTTTTATGAATTTACCTTGAGGTAAAACTGAAATGCTTTTGACTGCGCTATGTTTTTACATCATGATGCCTTGTCTGCATTTCCCTAAAGAAAAACACAAATTGTTATTAGCCACAGAGATAAGAAGATAAGCCAAACATTGTCCTCAACAAAAGAAGCAGCAAAGAAGCAAGGGTGTTGCAGATAGGAGATACGTTTTGTTTACATTAAGTTTTTAAATTTCTCTCACAGTGATCTGAAGAAATGACAAGGGGGGGAAGCATTATTCTTGATGTGCGACATATTAAAAGATATTTTTGATGGCAGTGCTTGTGAGAAATAGGGGTAAATGTGAATGTCTCCCACATAGAAAGACACATGATTTTGGCTGCCTTTAATTGTGGTATATATTCAGTGGGTTCAGACACACTGGTTATTTCTCAAAGGTCACAAATAATGTCTTTTTCAGTGGACCATCATTATACAATCATTTACTAACTAATTTTTGTATATATTTTAAGATTTCCCAGTAACTCTATGGGATTTGAGAAATCAACTTGTACTTCAGAGGTCCATAAAACTGCTGGAAGGCTACAACCTCTGGATATTTCCCACCTCACCTCCCCCTTGAAGCAGGACAATCACCAGTGCTAAATGAGATCAAGGGTGTTCGGAAGGTTTTTTGGAGAGTAAATAAATTCTGGTTTTCAGAGTACTTGAAGTAGCTTCTGTTCCCGAGATCAAACAAACCCTGAGCTGAGACAAATCCAAGATTCTTCCCAAGTCAATATCATCACCCATCTACTGAGCGACAGCAAAATCTGCAGCCCTCTGGGGCAACAATTTTTATGGTGCAGATGTTGGTCACAGAAATCACTCTTTGGGTCCTATTGGTGTAATTTGCATAAAGCAATGTTAGTCATCAGTAAATAGGAAGCTAATTTTGGCAGAAACCTTGCCCTGCCACTGAAGCAGCTGTCCTGCTTCCCCCTCTCCTCCTGGTATCAGTCTCAGTGTTGAACTCAGCTTTTCCCACCTGCAGCATCTTGTTCAAGCCACTAGCACTGACTTTCACACCTCCTAATCCCCAGTCCCACAGATCCATGTGGCCTTCTCTGGGCACCAGATGTTCATTTCTGCAACTGTTGTGGAGCCTGCAAAGTTTTTCAGTCAGATGAAATAGCTCCCACACATTAAGGGAGGCTGAGCTCAGTCCATGTCTGACAACTGTGAAAGACTTGGGCTCCATTGGGTCCCACTCACATCTACCACAGTTGGGTGATGTTGGACTTCAGTCTTTTCTCCCTTTTGGGCTGGTCTGTATGGAATTAATGTTACATTCATCTTTAGTCACACTGAGCGAGAAAAATATATATCTGCATCAAGAAAATAAGATAACTTCTTTTATGAGAAGAGAGGCCCCCTCATCACTAAAATGTGTAGTGATGGGGAAAGGAAAGAAAGTGATCTTTATAGGAAATTGTTTTCCCTGTTGGTTAAACATAAAAATCAGGGTTTTTTAGAAAGTGGTGGGGAATGAGTGGGCAGTACTGTAGCTGCAGGTAGAGAAGGGCCAGATTTGGTCTTATTTCAGGAAAGGACTGGGAGAGTAAACTGTGATCATTTTGTTTTGGTAGAATTTATCAGTTAGGCTATGGTTTGCAAACCTCAATTCTAAACTCAGCTTCTCCAAATTGAGAGAAGTTAAGACATCTGTGTTGGGCCTAGCTTTAGAAAAAGGAAAAGGAGAAATTCCAGAAGCTTCTGGTATTTCCAGTACAAAGCCAAAGTTTTGCATGCTCTGAAGAGGTACTTTTCGGTTCTGGCTAGCACTGAGAACCCTAACCAAGAAAAACAGAAGAAACTTCTATCTTATAAAACCATAACATTATCTTGTAAGGTTTCAGGTGAACAGAATAAACAATAGAAACATGAGCTCAGGATGAGCAGGGGAATGTGCTCCCTTGCTTTCTCATGCTCATCTGAAACACATTTCCAACCTTTCTGCAGCTCATCCTTGCTGAGGAAAGAAAAATACACATCTATTTAGGCTTCTGTTGCTCTGGTTGGGAAACTGGAGAAGCCGTAGTTGCTATTTTTACAAGTTTGCTTCCTTCGGGGGAGAGCTATCTTAGGGTTGAGGGGGAGGTAATGTGATCTCTTTTTCTATTTTTATAAAGGGCCTGGGGATGCACAGGGAAGCTGCAGATCTGTGCAGTTTAAAGTCTTCAGCTCCTCTTTTGAGGTACTAAGGGAGGAGCAGTTAGAAAAGCATGGCCTAATTAAGGATATCTAATATGGTTTCAGGAAGGGAAGGGCATGCCTCATTAACTGGCTGGAATTCTTTGAGGATATTGCTGCTGAGGGAGACCAAAAGAAAAGGCAACTCACTGTGACCATTGTGTACCTCAGTGGGCTGGGGGAGAATAAAACATTGTTATGAAAGTCTGGGGCTGATACACACATTATGGAGTGGGTAAAAATACAATACGAAATTAACTGGTATTTAAACCTGCAGGGAGTGGAACTATGTCTTAGTTCTTGAAATCCTGGGCGCATTCTTGCCTTTAAAGTTCTTTTTTTTTAAATTAAATTATTACTATTGATATAATTGGCTTTTGTGATTCATCTGAATCAAAAGCCACAGTGTTTCCAGATAATATTGTGCTAAATTTGGAGGGCAATGAGGAAAATTTCAATTAGATACAGACAGAGTTAAATGCTTTTTAAAGTTTCTAGCACGGCAGATGGCATATCCGATAAAGGTCAGATAAATGTAGCATCATGAGAATAAGCCGAAGACCCTAGAAACAGGAGAGGGAAAAGGTGGGGTGGATGAAGGGCTTCTCTGTATATTGACAGCTTTAGTGTGGGAATTGTGGGAGATGGAGTTTCCCCAGATCTTTGCAGAAACAGAGTCTAAAATGCTTCAAGTTATCCTTGGGAGAGAGAAATGACTCAAAAAGTGAAATCATTCACATTTTGACTGCGGAAAAGTAGAGTTTCACATGAACCTGCTCAGTGCAACAGGAATGGGATTTGCAGCTGCGGGAGAGCAAAAGCTTGTGGTGGAGGAGGGAGAGTCCAGCTGGGGTGTGGGACTGAGGCTGGTAGGGGTGTGGAGGCAAAGGAGTAGTTTGAGCTCCTCTCACCCTGGGAATGGGATGGGGCCAGTTTGGCTGCTCACCTGGCTGCCTGGCCGTCCTAATGGCTGCAGGGCCATCTGAGTGCAGTGCTGTCCACTTGCAATCCCTCGGAATCCTGCTGCACGTCTGTCTGCTGGGAGATGCCTTCAGAGCCAGGGAAAATGCATATTTTGATCCAACCGTGCTCTTCTGAGCTTGCAAAAGATCAGTCCCCTTGATCTTCTACATGACCAGTCCTTCCATGTTGATTTCTTGGAAAAGCCAGGTACTTGCTTGGTTGCAAGTGACAACTGGACTCTGAGACCTCGTATGAGGATGCTGAGAAACAGTCCTGTGACTCAGGGGAGGTTTTGTTCCTTGCTGAGCAAAGAGACCTCTATTAGAAGAAGGAAAGCAGATGTTAGAAGGCAAGGAAGTGGAGAAATCCTTGTGTTTCTTTTAATACCTATGAAGTTTTAAGAGTTTTGAAAGAGTCTCACCTATATGTCTCTGTTAACAATGCCCCTTTCCAATTTGGCATGAGACCGGGCGTACACCTTCACTTAGATGAAAGAGGATGAACACTTAGAGGTGGAGGGACAGGGAGAGGGGAGTGCAGTGAAAACCTGCCTGTGAAGTAAGCACGGGGCAGCAGGCACGAGAAGGAACATACCCCTACCAGGCAGAGGCCACTCACAGACAATGGCTGGGTCAAGTGCACCTTGAGCATCACCCCTTCCCCTCACCCCTGCAGGGTCCACTCCCAGCCAGGGTCCAGGCCATCCCTGAGGGCTGCCTCTGCTCCTCAAGACCTGGTAAGGATCTCTCTCTGCTCTGATGCTCCCCAAAACTATCTGCCAACATAGGTTTAGAAGAGACACTTTTTTTTTTTTTTTTTTTCCCTTGCCTGAGGAAAAAGCAGCATGAGCATCATCGCTTGCAAAAGGTGCCAGACTGGTGTTCCGATACTCAGCCACTGGCTGGCTACAGCAAACGCAGCGTAAGGGAGACACTTCCAAGATATTTCCGGAGTATTTGTCCTTGTTTTCTGATTTGTACTGTGGGAAGTGCTCTTTTTCAAGGGCCAGCCTCTCCCCGTGACTCTAAGGGCTGTACAAGCAGGGAAAACAAAGAAAGCCTCCTCCTACAGAGCCTCTGATGTGGGATGAAGACAGAAGCAAGCAGCCAGCCATGGTAGCAAGAGAGGGGAGGGAGAGGAGCAGTGGGAAGCCAAGAGACGGCGCTGGTCAGAGTGACAGACCATGTTCGGGGATGACTGCTCAGCTGCCAACCACATTTTTAAAGTCTTGCAGTGCCAAAGCATTTACCTCCGGGATAAGAAGCATAATTTAGTTTCCAGAGGTTATTCAGTTCTTGATCTCTGGCTTAATACAGACAGAGAGGATATTACCCACAATGACTGTTTTGTGAGGAACGCATCTGGCTTTAGGGAAGTGGAATATTCAATTCATTTTGCCTAAATCACTGGCTAATCTTCATCAGGGAGGAATTAAGGAAAACTTTGCATGAGGTGAGTTCTGAGGTGGATGAGCTTGGTTTTTTCATGTGCACTGACAGATGTGTATCAATGTCCCCTAAAGAGTGTCCTTCTAGCACCAAATTGCCCATGTGGAAAATGCTAATTTATAATTGACTGAGGTCAGTTTGAGCCAGTCATTAAACCAGCAAAAGGCTTCTGAGACTATTATCTGTTCTTAATATGACTTGGACTAGGACTCCAAGGTGTTATTCAGCTGGGTGCTGTATGAATACAATGGAAAAAATAATATTCTATAGGCCTATAACCCAGAAAATAAATACAAACTTTGAAATTCTGTCTCAACTACAGTCAAAAAAAGCTTTATTGCTGACCTAGAAAGAGTGAGAATTTCATCCAAATAAACAGAAATTATAAACTACATACAATCAGCTATTTAGTGCCTCAGAGGAAGCAAAAGAACCCAGGAAAACAACAGACTTCCTAGACTGATTTGTTTGACCATGTTTTCAGATTACTATACAAAGAATTCAGGAAATGCATACATGCACATGCATTTGTGCTGTGAAATACCGTACATCTACAAACAAACAAAAAGTGTTGCACATCCATTCCCCTGCTTGCATGTTGGATGTTTTCTGGTCTCACAACACAGTGCTCTTTGCACACCAAAATGCATAAGAAAAACATGCATGTTTGGGTTGAAGTCCCAGAGTCATAGACTGGGTTCAACAGCCACTAAGGACTTCAGTGCTGGTGAGTGAGCTTTGGCCCTGGGATCTTCCCATGACATTGGCAGGTCATCTTCCAAGTATGCAGCCCCCCCGCACCCAGTCGTGGCTGTGCAGCTCCTTGGTGCTGAGGCAGCACCTTCTGTTTGTACAGCACCTGACACAATAAGCTGCCAGTCAGATTTGCAGACTGCTGTGTGATCTTGTGATATTAGTAATATAATGATAGCATTATAACTGGACCATTCAAGTCTGTAGTTTGTTCTTCTATAAATGATTTATAAGTTTTATGCATTTTATATGCCTTTCATTAAAAATGCATTGAAAAATACTATCAAAATACCATTTTGTGACGCTCAGGCTCTCTTTATTCTTGTTACAGCCATCTGCCATTAAGCTTTAATAACTGACTGATTATAATTTATTAATTTATCACCTGTTCTTTATACAGTTGGATAAAATAATTGTCAACCAATGTGAAATGGTCTCCTATTGTGTTATTAATCCCCAAAGCAATTAGAAAACCCACTGATTGCACAAGCCATTGAAAATGGGCAGTAACTCATGTTAGAAATGATCTGCAGTGCTCACATCAGCATACTGAGTGTGTGATTGGTAATAAGGTTTCTGTCGCCAGTGTAAATTTGAAAGGGGCAGTTTAACTAGGGAGGCTTTTATTTTTATTTATTTTATAATAAGCTTGGATTTTTCAGGCTGACAATAGATGTGTAGGTACCAGCTTGTCTTATGGGTTCTGTGGGTATGGTCTGAGAACAGCAACATCAACTTCATATAGTGTCGTATTAATGCTTCTTAGACCTCGTTTGGAGAGATTTCTGCCCTTGCTAACATCTCCAAGAATGAAAGAGTGATTTAGGGATAGCTATAAATGCCAAATAATTTAGGAGATTTACTTCAGTCAGTTTCAGACTTCAGTACCTCTCCTTTGATTTTTATCTGCCAAGGTTTCAATATGTGTTAGCTTTGGGCTTTCTGATATGGATATTCACAGTATGTGAAAAGGGATGGAGCCGATGGTTCACTGAATCCAACAGCTGTAATTTAGCAAAGCCGTTTGCTTACTTTGCCAGTGTGAAGGAGATATGCAGGCCACCTCAGATGTGAAGAAATCCCTTATCTCTCATCCTATTTGCAGTGCAGACTTCCAGCTCCCCGCGTTACAATACCTCTGACACTAAAAAGTCACATTCCCGTAATGCTGTTCCCAATGCAGATTTAACTGATGAAAAGAAAGAAAGAAAGAAAAAAAAAAGATGCCACTGACATCAGAGAGCAGAGACACACTACTGAGGAAAGCAACTGTAAATGTTTCTTTTTCCTAAATGAAGCTGCCTGGCTCCTCTTGTCTGTGTGCTCCGCCTGGGACCAGGCTGGTGGGTCAGGCACAGTGGAGGTACAGACCTGCCAGTTACGCGCGTATTTTGTTCCAAATTGCTTGGAATGTTCTGGGAGAACTTTTACTTAAACAGGATGATTCCATAGACCTAAAAACTGTCAACATTTTGCTACGGAACAAGGCTCTGGGAAGGCTTAGGAAGAGATTTTTCATCTCTCTCTTCTGTCTCCAGAAATATGTAACATGCAATAAGTAAGTCTGTGCATTACTGTGAGGTAGTGACTCCAGAGTATAAGAAAGTCTTGAGTCTTCCACCAATATCGTGTTACTTCTGCGTGATGGTAGGATAGTTGAATTATTCCTCTTCCACCCAACACTTCTGCCATCTTTGCTGTTCCATTCCAGGGTTTGTAGCTTATTCACAGTTAAAGGTGGAGAAACTGCTTTGACAAAAAGACCCAGAAAAACTGATGTTGAACTGAGCGTGTTGGGAGATTTATACTTCCTCCTACAGAGAACCTAAAGCAGAAGTAAAGAGGTCATTCTTGATATTCTTTTACTATTTTTGGCTTTTCTGGAAGTAAAAGTCAGAAGAAATCTCATGCAAATATTTGTCCTTCTGAGACATCCCAGACAAATGTGCAGATCTAAGGGGTTTATATAAAGCAGATAAAAGTACAGTGAGTTCTTTTTCTCTAATCTTGAGAAACTTTCCCATCTTAGCCTTACAGTGCATCCACAGATAAAATCTGGACTGTAGAGTGTCCTCAGAAATGATGCAGCCACTGTAACTGTCTTGCACTGAAGGTGCACACCTTTTGCCTACACAATCCTCAGTTGGGGAATCATAGAATCATAGAATCATAGAATGGTTTGGGCTGGAAAGGACCTTAGAGATCATATAGTTCTAACCCTCCTGCCATGGGCAGGGACACCTCCCACTAGCCCAGGTTGCTCAAAGCCTCATCCAACCTGGCCTTGAACACCTCCAGGGATGGGGCATCCACAGCTTCTGTGGGCAACCTTCACTCCTTCCCACCTCTGTAGGCATACACAAGACTACTCTGTGCTCTTAAGCTATTGCAATGACTACAACCTCTTTGTCTGAGCTCGCAGCAGAGTGTTTCTCCTCTGTCATGACCCACAGCCAGCTAATCATGTTTTCCCCAGCCTTGGATCTCCTGGTTCTTCCTGAATCAGGTCCTCAGCACCATCTGGGGAGCTCCTGGGTATGGAAGCTGATTACGGCATTCTGTCTGATACAGGCTAGTGGGTAGGTGATTTTTCAAACAGCAGATTGACAACTGTTACTGTTTGTGTTTTCACTGCAGGTAGGAGTTCTTGAATTAAAGTTAATCTGGCAATGTTAATTGAGCCATAATGCGTATACTTGAATATAAAAGCATCATGGAAGGAAAGCCACATTTAAAACAAGGCTAGGGTCTAAATCCATGTAACAGACCTCCCTAGCTTCTGCTGTCTGCAAGGCTGATGGTCTATAGAATGCACCAGAAAAAAACTTTACAGCTGAAGAGCAGTTTCACAAAAGCTGTGATTCATGACGGAGTACCTATGGCCTTTCCCGTCCTCAAAATTGTCGTCTAAGGAATCTGTCATATTTTTACTCACGAAAAAGTTCCAATCCAGGGGCCACTGAATCCTTTAAAAGGACCACTATCAATCACACAGGAAGGTCTCTGTTGCAAAAATGTAGGTGAAATGTGGGTCTAAACTCGTTAGCAAATCGTGGCCATATTCCATACTCATTATTTCCACAAAGGGATTGCATGCACCCATGTGCATCTCTGAACCCATTGAAGTAATATCCCATAATTCTTTGTACTGCATTAGATGGTTTGAAGGGCCACGAAGATGATCAGAGGGCTGGAACACCTCCCCTATCAGGACAGGCTGAGAGAGTTGGGCTTGTCCAGCTTGGAGAAGAGAAAGCTCCGGGGAGACCTTAGAGCATCCTTCCAGTACCCAAAAGGGGCTATAGGAGGGATGAGGAGGGACTTTCTAAAAGGGCATGCAGTGACAGGACAAAGGGTAATGGATTTAAATTGGAAAAGGGCAGATTTAGACTAGATATTAGGAAGAAATTCTTTACTGTGAGGGTGGTGAGACACTGGAACAGGTTGCCCAGAGAAGCTGTGGATGCCCCATCCCTGGAGGGGTTCAAGGCCAGGCTGGTTGAGGCTTTGAGCAACCTGGTCTAGTGGAAAGTGTCCCTGCCCATGGCAGGGGGGCTGGAACTCGACGATCTTTAAGGTCCTTTCCAGCCCAAACCTTTCTATGATTCTATTATTCTATGTGTTGCTCTGGCTACATCTACCCTGACGAATGCATCCACTGGTGGTTGCATCCACACTAGACAGGGTGGCCTCCTTGACAGCAGGGCAGCTCTGTCCTCTCCTTACCACACTTGGCCCTATGTCTCCTGCAGGTCCTTCTTCCCAGGAAACATCACTGTGATTCTTTTCAGTTCAAAGTGTGAGCTGTGCTGCAGTCCTGCTGCTTGGTGTTTTCATAGAATGAAGTTGAGATTCTATATTTTGGTCTTGTACGTATGACATGACAAGACTTGAGTGCTTGAGTTTGCAAAGCCTGCAGGGAACATGCTGGTGGACTCTGTAGAGCAGAGAAAAACAAGTCTGGTGCATTCTTCTCCATCCTGCATGCTGGGAGATATTCCCAGAGTAGAATATCTAAGACAAAACACTTTGATTTTTCTTTCAAAGGAGCTACCTCGTACTTTCCAACAGTAGCACGGGCATGAATTAATGTTTATGCAATAGGGAGGATCAATGAATCAAGACCAGAGGTGAGGTGGGGAGTGAGATGATGGTGCAGACATGCCCCCACTCATGTGAGTATTTGTAAGTTGGAGTGACTTTCTGGGCACAGAGAGGTGTGGGAAAACACTGGGGAACTTAGCGTTCAGATGCTGTGACTGCATCTTCAGTACTGAGGGTGCAACCCCTTTGAAAACAGATCCTGAGCTTCAATTGGTAAACCCTCTCTGAATGGAAAACACACCCCCGGATCTGGGTTTTCTCTGTGAACCAGAAGCAGGAAGAGACAACAGCTTCACCTGAGTTAATTCTGAAGTAGAGACATAACCTCTGACACACAGGATCATTTACTCTTTTATGTGGGAAAACCTATTATTAGAGCTTGACTAAAATGTTTTAAGAGACTAACAATAATGCCACCTACCTTCAGCCTTCAAATATTTAGTACTAGACTTTAGTGCTGAGTTCTCGTCCTTGTTTTGACTCTTCTTCTTAGGGAAAGTCTTGTGAAGGTAACCTATTTCTTTAACAAAGCTGTGATGCATCGTGGATGATGAGGACAGTGAAGATCCTCAGAGATCCTCTGCAGAACACCCTAGAGCCATTTGCATGAATTAGCTCCACCACCAGTATGTGGCTGCCTGTAGGCCAGGCTGTTGCCTATTATGTCTTGAAGTGAAGATCATTTTTGATAGGGAAAGTGGGAAGCTTTTGCTTATGAGAATGACTTCACCAAAGGATGCTCAAGTTAAGGGTTCCTTCGTAGTCTGGTAGTCTCTTAATCAGATAGAGCAATTTATAAGAAAGTGCTTTTTAAAAAAAGTATTTTTCACTTAACCTGTTGAATTTTGCTTAATGTGCTGCTATTCATTGTTAAGACTTCCAAGCTCTTGACGAGCACATGTGGTGTCACATTCCCAGGATGTGGTCCAAGGCAGTATCACTGTGGGGTAACTGCCATCAAATGGTATCAGTGGTCCAGTTCTGACTTGAAAAGAACATTGCTAACACCTCTCACTGCATTTTTTTGGCTTTCTTCTAAGGTTTCCTCACCAACAGATACTGAACTCCCAGCAGAAATCAGGGATGAATATAACAAAACAAATGCACAGCATAGCTGATTAGTAATTAAAGTCTCTTAAAGCAGGTAGTGTCACATGGAATCAAAAAAAGGAGGAAGGCTTATTGGATCTCTAACCTCAAAAGATTTTTCTGCTGCACCTATCACAGAATTTCATCATTAATATTTTTTAATGAGTGAAAGAGGGGAGAATGTCCGTCTGTCAGTTACCCAAAGTATAAATCCAGAGTTAGTTCTGCTGCCTCCAGTAAGACAATCCAGTTTGCTTGCAAAAGGCAAGTTAGCAGCCAGGCTACTCCTTTCATGAGAGCATCAGCAAGAGAAACAGAAGAAAAAAGAGAGACGGTATCATTAAAGTGCTGAAAGAACTTTTTAAAATGTAACTCCTGGGGGAAGATCTCATTATGTTTGTACTGCATCTGGCACAGCAGAGCACTTCTGAGTTCAGTTTCTGGAAGCTGCAAACCTATCCAATGAAATGACAGCACCAAATACTGAGGCTTAAAACAAAATTTTGTCACAGATGTATCAGGAGCAGGGTTTGAGGAGGAAGAGGATCGTGGTTGATGGACTCTGACAAAATTCCATCACAGTGAGTCACATTTTAATTGAAAAAGAATAAAAGAAAGCAAGGGTGGGGAAAAGACATGGGTGAAAATCAGAGGTCACCTGCCATTGTGATAACTTAACTGAAGTTTTGGAAATGAATCATCTCAGCAGGCAATGGAAGGTTTCACCTCAGGCAGTGACAGGAAATGCAGGGCTGTAGCTCTGTGCAGAGCATTTCAGGCTCTTGATCAGCTTTTATTGATTGGGAAAGTACAGACGTGCTCAGAAAGTCTTAGCTTTTCTCTCATTTTCAGTTCAAGAGAAAGGAAAATCTCGAGCAGCCATTTTCAGCTTCTCTTTCTCGGAAGCAATGGGGTAAGTGGGAGGGGAGTTCACAGGAGGAAGGCACAAAACTCACAAGTTTACTCACATGTCTAATGAAATCACATGCTGTCAGTGGACCAAACAAACAAATAAAAAAAACCCCCAAAACCAACAACCCACACCCTTGCTTGAAAGAAGAGATGCAAACAGCTGCCCAAGAGAAGACTCTATTCAGAGATCCTTCAGAAAGGCTCCCTTCTGTTTGTGAGTATGCAGGTACCTAGGACATCCCTCTCTGTGCATCAGATTTCCTGGGACAGGAAATTATCTTGACCAGAAGATGAGATTAATGGCTGTATTTGTAAGCCAGAGGTTTCCAAACTTCTGCTGCCAGGTGTGGTTGATACTGTCTGTGACGTCTCCTCATTCTGGGACAGGCTGCAGTGCACGTCAAAATAATTCACATCCCACCAGCAGTCAACCTACTTTGGTAAGCCGTGGTCATATGCCTTTGGGTGTGTTTGCCCTTAGGGTGAGAAGGGAATGTGTAAAGATCTAGTATATCCACTTGGTGTGGTACAGCTCCGTGGCTGCCTCAGCAGCCCAAAAATAGATTAAACGTAAATGTCTTAATGCCTCTGGATCCAGTTGCAAATGTCTTCTGTATCAAGCCTAATGTGTCTTGGCAACTGATTTTATCTACAAATAGGTAAACACTGCTTGGTATCTCTACTGGTTCAGGCGTCTCTGTACTGTTGTTCATCTCATGCTGTGGACATGGTGAAGAATGTCAGGCTCTTTTTAAAGTCATTCCAACCATTAGATGCGAAATAGTGTGAGCCAGGAACTAGCGACAAAGACCCTAGACATCTCTGAGGTCTCTTTATGGACCTTCACTTGGGCTGACTCAGCTTTGGTTTGGCTCACGTACCAGTGTGACCCATGTGAATGTTGCCTCCTGAAGAAATGATGGGTGACCAAATGGCAATGAAGTGACAGTACACAGAAAGAGGAAGCATTTCTGTTTTGCTGGGAAAGGAGCAGATATCACACGGTGCTTAAACACAAGCTTACATGGATACATATGGGCCTGTGCATATGACGCCCCGCTGAATTAGTGCATGGTACACATTTATATCATCTGAGCTTTACCAGTGAGCCCCCGTGAACCCGTAGTATGTGTGCGGTGACTTGTGTGCATGATTTATGGGTATGCTGATCATTTCAAAGAGGAACCAAACTCTGAGAAAGTCAAATAACATTACAGTCTGTGAGATACAAATAGTTTTAAAGGAAGGCAAAACTTTCCATGAATGAGGGATGCCAGCTAAGAGCTGAGGAAACCCACAGGGAGAAACTTATCCCCAGAGTTTGTAAGGAATAATGATTTTGAAAAGTGTAAGAATAGGTAAAATTTAGACACTGCAAAAGATTTTCTTTTTTCCTTATTTTGTGTTTAAAAATACATATGAAATTACATGCAAAACAGGAATTAACAAATCTCCACCTCAAAAGAAGAGGCCAAAACAAAACCAGAACACCCTCACCTCCTGTCACCCTTAAAATCCCCCAGCATTTGCACAGTCTGACGCATGTGAGATGAAGCATTGAAAAGTGAGGAAACTCCAGAAGTTATGATAGCTCACAGGAGTTTTCATGGCTGTCAGATAGGTGTCATATTTTCCTTGTGAAAGGTAACTCTGAATATCTGATAACTATTATTAATGTACAGTATAAAATTTGAAGAATATGAAGTGCCACAGAGTGATGCTGTAAGTTTACACTTACAGAAGTGTAAAATGTAGCCTTTCTAATTTGAAAAGTATGTTATACCCACTTTATCTGTCTATCAGTGACTTCTCTTGGTCTAAAACCCTGCAAAGCAATGCCCAAAAAATTCTAAAAACCCTTGGTAATTTTATTAACTGCACAATTTATCATAATTCTGTGTTTCCTGTGTAAGAAATGCACATGGTGGGAAATTTGTACCGAAAGTCTGTTCCCAAGAGAGTCTCATGGCTCTGAGCATCACAGCAAGCTGCCTGTAGGTGTGTAAGTGAGACTGAAAATTTGTTTTGATCTCTGAAGCTTAGCCTGGCTTAGGCATGACCAAAACAAAGTGCTGCTGGTCCTATGATGCCTTTGTGCTTCAGGAAAGCAAGTGGTGGTGTGTAAGCTGGAGCTAGCAAGATGCCAGAGGAGGGTTTTGGTATGGTATGGCAGCACTAGCAGGGAGTTCACACATTTAGGAAGAAAATCTCTGAGCATGTGGTATGGTTGTTCTTTAAACACACCAGGCTTTTGGCATTTCTGGGAAAGAGAAAAAAATATTGCCAGGAGTTGGTAGACTTTTAGGACATAAAGTATGCAAATTACTGCATTTCAAATGGATTTTCAGATTTCTTTGAGCCCACCCAAACCTCATAGACAAACACCCTAGTTAGCATTGGGGTAAATCTTAAGCCTGTGGCTGTTGAATGGGGACTTGTGGTAACAAAGTATTGAATCACTGAGGATGCTTGTGTGACCCTCATCACTGGTGTACCTCAGCACCATGGACCATCACTTGTTCCTCCTTGCACATCCCAGTGGGAAGGGGAACAATAATCTTTCTGGGGTCTTTAAATACAGATGCTCCCTTATGCAGAGCCTGTGACCCAGGAGGGACTAGAGCTGACATCTCCAAAGTCCTGTGTTAGTGTCCTGACAAATCAACCTTCCTCCTATTGCCAGTCTTGATGACAATGGTGCTACAAACTTCTGTAATGCAACAGGAACATCAGACGGGGTCTGCCTTGTTGGAGTTGATGGATGAGACGAGCAATAGCTGAGCTGGATGAGTGTGGCTCTGTGCATGTGTGACAGGGTATGCTACAATAACTACGGATATATATGAACTCTGTTAGCTTGTAAGTGGTCAGGCTTGTAACTGCTTTGGTTGGAGTTTTAGTTGACTTGTGTAGATATTCTTATATTATAGATGATACAAGATTTCCAGCTTTACTGATATGAATATTAAGGAACGACTTTTAAAATTATGTAGTTACTATAATTATCTTTTATTGAGATCTCTCTGAAAGCTGAGGGCTATTTTATAAGTAAAATAACAAATAACACCAGTATTGCTCATTTCTATATAAAATTAAATCTGAGTACATAATAAATAATGTTATGATTTGAAAATGTTTCATTACACTAATATGTCTTAATAGGCATGGATCATGTCACACGCAGTTGTTAACTTTATTGTTAATCAGATCTTTCTCATTAACACACTGTAGTTAAGAATGAAGTGTCCTAAAACTGACTATGTAATGTTAAGTGTAATTCCTGAAACTACTGTATTATGCGGTTCTAAGTACCATGGAATTGCTTATTTAATGGAATATTCAGCCCCTAAAACAATTCCTTTATTTTCTTCATTAACTTCACAAAAATGTTTTAAGGACAAACACAGGCACACTGTCGTTTCAGGAGAAGGCCAAAGTTATTAGACGTTTGAGAGATCCTGCTCAGTGAATGCCAAATCTAGATTTGTCACAACGGTACTTATAATAGCTGAACTTTCCACCTCCCTGTGAGTGCCCTGTCTTGTCACACTTGTTCTACCTGACCTACTTTCCAGCTCTGCACCTAAAGATGCTAAAAAAATGTCTGCAGCTCCTGAATCAGGACAGAAATAGTTTTCATAGTGCTGAATCAACACAAATGCAGTCTATGGCTGCGAACCTCTGCCTCCATCTTCCCACAAAAGGAATTTTCTTTTTGGAGCCTCGGACTGTTTCCGCCTGTATCATTCACTGGCTGAGGAGTTTTGTGATGAGGTGGAGATGCAAAGACCTCATGGCATATCGCTGCACTGTTGCCATGGCTTAAGGGTAAATAAAATATGGAAGAAAGTATACTGTGCTACAGGTATTCAGTAAAAGTGTTCCTCCTGCTGTACTGTCAATATTTGCAGAGAGCTGCAGAGTACAGAGCTATTTACAAGCTGCCAGCATGAAGGGTCAGGGCATGGGGTAAAGCTCAGTCACACCATCACCCATGGATAGTTTTCCTGGACAGTTTTCTGGCATGGTCTGAAGACAGACTGGGCTGATGGCTCAGCAGCAGGCAGCCTGACCAAGGAGTGAAGAGGCTGTCCAGCTGTCTGGGTATCATCCGTCCCATCCAGGGACAGGCTCTGGCCTTTTTCACTTGGTACAGACATAGCTCCAGAGACTTGACATCAGGATACTTAATGACAGCAACAGCCTGTGCACTTACTTATGTGTCTGACTACGACAACAATAAATACAGTTTTAAAACCACTAACAAATTGCCTTGTTCTTCACCCACTTACGGCTTGCAAAAACAACAGCAGACAGAGGAGTGGGAGTATGTGAGAGAAACAGCTCTGCAGACCCTGAGGTCAGTGCAGAAGGAGGGGAGGAGGTGCTCCAGGCGCTGGAGCAGAGGTTCCCCTGCAGCCTGTGGTGAAGGCCATGGTGAGGCAGCTGTGCCCCTGCAGCCATGGAGGCAATGGGGGAGCCCGGGGAAGACCCCAAGCTGGAGCAGGTGGATGTACCTGAAGGAGGCTGTGACTCCGTGGGCGGGAAATACACTGGAGCGCTCCGTGGGAGTGACCTACACTGGAGCAGTTCATGAAGAACTGCAGCCCATGAGAAGGACCCACTGTGGAGAAATTCATGGAGGAACCTGTCTCCCATGGGAGGGACCCCACACCAGAGCAGGTGAAGAGTGTGAGGAGTCCTCTCCATGAGGAGGAAGGAGCGGCAGAGACAACGTGTGATGAACTGACCACAACCCCATTCCCTGTCCTCCTGTGCTGCTTGCTGGGAGGAGGTAGAGAACTCGGGCATAAATTTAAGCTCAGGAAGAAGGGA
Organism: Pterocles gutturalis; assembly: GCF_000699245.1. Lineage (NCBI taxonomy): Eukaryota > Metazoa > Chordata > Aves > Pterocliformes > Pteroclidae > Pterocles > Pterocles gutturalis. Next base: position 89,856 of record NW_010108354.1, on the reverse strand, counting down.
GAGCTGGGGGGAAGGTGTTTTAAGGTTTTTTTTCTCTTACTCTACTCTGATTTGATTGATGATAAATTAATGTCCCCAAGTCAAATCTATTTTGCTCGTGATGGTAATTGGTGAATGATCTCTCGCTGTCCTTATCTCAACCCATGAGCCTGTCATTGTGTTTTCTCTCCCCTGTCCAGCTGAGGGGGGGAGTGATAGAGCTGCTTTGGGGGGCAACTGGCAGCCAGAAAAGGTCAAACCCACCACAAGCGTATTTTTAATTAATTACTCATGTCAGTCACACTCTGCTAACACCATCTTAACAGAGGAGCTCCTCATACCTTTCATAAATATTTTATCTATCAGATTCAGCAAGAGTGGCCCAGTTTTCAGTAAGGGAACATTTGGTTCAGACATCAAGGTCCTATCTGACTAATGGGATAGGCATGGTGAGCTTATGTCTCACATCAATGTGAGTGTCTGGGAGAGGGCAAGTGGTTTTGCAACACAAACATTTTGGGCAATATGATTCTGTTCTGGCAGATGCAAAACTAAAAAAATCCATTACGTGACTGCACATTCATTGGACATTTAGCTGCAAATGCAGGCAGATCCTCAAGGGGTCAGTTCCCAAAACTATTGACGGGCTCTGGTTGTCTGTGGAGCATGTGATAGTGCTAGGTCATCTTATGGGCTGTGATTCTGCAAAGCACGTTTTTAATTTTACACTTTTGTTCACAGAGTTTGCTGTTAAGCTGAGGTCATGTTTCTGGACCTCTTCCTGACCTTAGCTTCAAAAGTCATTCTGGCTTGGTCTAGAGTGCAGCTGTGGATATCTGCAGAGATTCTCAAGTTGTCTTTAATAGGGTGAGCATGGGCACAACCAGGAATTAGCATATTTCAGCACAAGCTTTAACATCAATACCTGAACTAGTTGCTAAAATTAGTTCAGACTCTCTGTGTGCTGCAACCATGTTTCTCAAAGATCTAGCTGATAAAGCACATTATCCTCTTAGCTATTTTCTGAACTGATGTCTATTGAAATATTTTTTGAAAAGGCATATGACAACTGGACCCTATATTGCTGTAAAGTTATCAGTAATGCTGTACACATTATTAAAATACTTTCCAAGTTCTACTTTATATTGTGTATTGTTAATAAAGATGGAGACAAACCTAGGCAATTTAAATGCATGTTCTTTAGTAAGGTTCAGCTTTCTGCAATTGTATGAAAGGTCTTCAGATGACTGTAGAAATATTGTTTGCTTATCTAGCACAAAATAGAAGTTACAACATTAATACCCTTTATTACTATTCATTGCTGCCTTCATATATGGAGATTTTAAGTTTGTTATCATACAATTAAAAACAAGATCTCTAATACCAGCTTTTAGAGATTTTTTTAACCTTTACTTCTAACAGAAACACAAATATTATTTTTCTCCAAAATCTCTAAATCATCCAGATTATATGTGCTGCATGAACTATGCCTACAGGCTAGGTACCCTGTGTAACATTTGATACATTACATGTAGCTGGTAAAAATAGTACTTCATTACAGTGTCATACATTAACTTTACAAGTTTAACAAAAAACAAATCCTAATGAGGGGTAACTTACAAGTTTAACAAAAAACAAATCCTAATGAGGGGTAACTTACAAGGACTGTTGAGGATAACACATCCTTACTCTCCATTTTAACACCGTTTCAGTCTTTAAATATTAATATGCTGCAGGTTGATTGCTATTATTCTTGGAATGAAATTATCTTTGTTTCATTAAAGTAAACCATTAAAAATTAATTTCACTGTTGTGCTTATGGCCTGAATTCTCTGATGTCTGATATAGAGTCTGAAGCTTTTAGCTATAACTCCTCAAACCTTCAGGTTTCTTTTTATGTGACGAAAAGCCTTCATGGATTCTCACGTAGTTCAGCATCCCCTTCAGACTTCTGATGACCACATTGGTAGAGTTAGATGTGCCACTGGGGATTTGGGGTGCAGTTTTATGTTCAATTTGGTCTGATGTAACCTACTTTCCCCTCTCTGCCCCCACTCACATATTCCTGCCCCTCCCTCACATGGCATCTGCAGATCATGTGAATGTGCGGTGAGTTGACATGGAAACTAACCACACACAAGAAAAAAATGATTTGTTTTCTGCTGGCCTAGCAAACAGACCTGATTTTTCAAGGTGATTGCTAGATATGATGCGAGGGGTGGCTAGCATGGGAACATGCTAGACCCAGGCATCTTCTTTTGGTGGCTGTCTGCTGTGACGCTGGAGAAGTGCAATGTGCTGTTATGTCTCTGTGTATTTAACTTTTTTATCATCCTTGTCTCCCAAATTTGCTGCTTCACTGTACCTGCCACAGGATACAAGATACAAAGAATGCCAAAACTGACCAAAAAACATAGTAATGATGCTGAAATATTAAATTAAGGGAACAAGCAGGCTCTGTTTCTCATACACATCCATGGCAGAAGCTGTAAGAAAACCTGCTCCCTTTGCAACCACAGTGATAGGAGGGGATGCTAAAGGAACTAAAATCTTGAAACCTACACACAAATTGCTCCTTCCACTGACTTAACTCCAAGGTTGTTGCTCACAGAGAGGAAGACCTGATATGGGGCCATGGCCAGCCTTTCCACTACCTGTGGTCAGTGTTAGTGTAGTAAATGTATGCTTGACACATCCAGCTCTGATGCATACAAATAGATAGATATTAGATGGCCTTTAAACAAGATGAGGATTGGCGAGAAACAAGTGTCCTAGTGTTGCTAAGGATTTTAACCACAGAGTGCTTGAAAAGACTTTTCTTCATTAATTTTGAAAGCAAGTGAAATGCACATTCTGCATGAGAATGTTATAGTGGCTGCATGAGAACCTTATAGAAAAAAAATACAATTCATAGCTGTTAAAGCCATCATCTGGCAAAGAAATAATTAACTCAAGAGGCTGAAAAAATAACAAATATCTGCTGAGCTTCATTAACTAGGAATTTTTATTCACTGCTGCACAGCTTGGCTTTTTTTTTTTTTTTTAATAGTCTTGATAATGAAGAAGACATCCGTCTCCTCCCAGATATCTGTTCCAGTGGCAGAAGTGTCAGGATGTATTCAGAGCCCCCTGGCTGTATGTCCAGAAGCTTTTTCTGCAGGAAGCAGGTCTAGGTTTTATCCCAAAAGTATTGGGACACCGAGACCTGGAGCAAATAATACTTAGGTCCTCAAAATTATTTACATAACTAATTCTCATGGGCTTTAATTTACCTTTTGGTCTCCTGCATGTCTGCCTTTGAAAGTGTCTCGTCTTCCAGAAATTCTTTGCAATTTGCTGCTTTCTGGAAGTGAAGGCCTTTTCAGGCATCTCCTTTTAATGAACTGAAATTAGTAGTTACTTACAAACCTTTAGGCCCATACTAGTGACTCTGTTTCTTAATCCTTCCTGCAGGCCTCTTCCAATTGCAATACATTTTTGTGAATGGCTTGCTTTATTTAATTTGCCTCTTCATTCCCATTTGCTGAGTTATTTAATCAAATATGTGTGCTGAAATGCACCAGAAATGTGAGATGCTTTGATAAAAATCAAAGTTCATGTTTCTTTTACATGCTGGGGGTGGAGGAGGTAGGGGTGTGGTTTTTTTTCTTTTTCCTTCACCATGTTTGGTTTCCCATTCACAGGAAGCCCAAAGAAATTTTGCACATAAATTAAACCCTCACCAGAGAACAAAAGGTATATTCCTCCCACTTTCTCAACAGAAAAACAGAAGAGATGCCCACTCTAATGTATGCGATTTCATACATGGTGTCAATGGGCAGTTGTAAAGATTTTGTGTAAGATTTGTAAGACACATACAACCTGCTCTTACTTTCTGCCCAACACATGAAATCAAACCTGAAAGTATTGAATTACACACAGCCACCAAAAGAAACATTTATGTGGGAAAATATACATATGAAACCCACTTAAATAATAACGTTGGCAGCAATCAATTACCTATAAGCCCAGCTCCGCAAAGCTTAACTTACGGGAGTAACTCTTTGTATGGTACTTTTTATTGCCCAAGTGCTTGAAAAATGGTAACTCAGATGTCCTCATGTTTTGCAGAAACTTAGGAGAGGCAGCAATATTATCTGCCCAGGGCCACAGAGAAAGTCAATAGTAGAGGAAGGTTTTGATGAGGCTTTGAGCAACCTGGTCTAGTGGAAGGTGTCCCTGCCCATGGCAGGGGGGGTGGAACTCGATGATCTTTAAGATACCTTCCAACCCAACCATTCTATGATTCTGTGATTCTATTATTCCCAACACTCAAAGCACTCTTCCAGCAGAGCTGCTGACCAGGAACATTTTGTGTAAAGGCAATGATGTTTCAACGGTATCTTATGGTGTTGTAGCTGTTTAGTGAGCCAAGTATCCCATCTCAGCTTAAAATGTTTTGTAATACTAGTGGTACCACCAACATCAGTCACTCTCCTTGACACTGTGAAACCATCAGCAACAGAATCATACCAACAGCACCTGATGAGTGGGTTTTGTCAGCATGATTCACACCAGCGCAGGTTAGTTTTAGCAGCACAATTTTGTTCAAGAACATGTTTTCACACATCTAATCAACTAGCTGTCCTTGATGATCTTTGTAGAACAGGTTGGGCCCAAAACATATGATAATTGACCCTAGGAAATAAAAATGTATTTTAAAATGCCTTTTTGAAAGCAGTACTGTTTTCACCAGAAATCCCACCACCCCCTAAACCTTCTCCATCATAGTAATGTGAGTAAAAGACATGTGTAGTCCAATTTCTGACACTTGCACATACTGAGAGTAGCACCTTTGTGGCTACAGACAAGCATGAGGGGGCCCTTCTTTGTAAAGTGGTTATTTTTGCTGTATGGACCAAAGCATTTCCCGTATTGCCCTTATTGAAAAAACACTCTCAGCTTTGTTTGAGGGTAACACTTGCCTGTGACAGGGTGGGGGCTGCAAGGGGGGAAAGCAGGGCAGTGGTGGAACTTGGGGCTCCCTGAGGCTAGTGAGGTGAAAAGGGACGGGATACCATCACACTTTCTTGCTGCAGCCTACCCGAGAGTGGATCCAGGACCTGGCAAAGGCCTGTTGCTTGTGCAGGGTGCCCGACACTTCACACTCTGTAGATGTGGGCAGAGACTCCCTGGGGTGAAGAGAAGCACATCACATTTCAATCTCTTCTGTTTGAAGCTTTGTCAAGTACTTGATGCTTATCAGGTTCTCACTGCTGCATGTGGTGTCAGCCACTTCTTCTGGAGACACTTTAAAGAAGTAACACCAGTATCTGATCTCACTCAAGATCTGGCCAAGATCGCTTTTGCTTTCACTGCAGGGGTGAAAGAACTAGATAGTGTCAAGGGTCTCTTCTTCACCTTATCAGTCTCTCCCACTCCCTCTTAAAATGTGTTTGCAAACTTTTTTTATGAGCAGCCAGCTGGAATGGGAGAATCCTGGTGCAGGGACTTCTTCACTCTCTGTCAATCCAGTTGAGGCAGAGGCTTAAACCTCTGGCTTTCCCTAATTCTCTGCCACTTTCACTTGCTGAGTATGAGACTCAATAGATCTGATTTGTGCCCATTCCTGTGATATCTGAGCTTCTTCTCAGTTCCTCCTCTTCTAAGATTCCTGGTGGGTCAATGTTCAGAGGCAACTGTGACTTGTATTCCTAATCAGACATAAAATGGGAGAAGAGCTGTTTATAAGACACCATTTCTATGTGTCGTGTGGATAATACTGTGTTGCAAATCTCCAAATTATTGTACAGTACTTGATTATCGATTCCACTGTTTGAAATTCAAACCTCTGCTCTTCTTAGAAGGCCTGACAGAATTTGACACAAAATGATTACTTAGCTATGGATTTTTTTTTTTTTTTTTGCAACTAACACACAGAATTTAAGCAAATATTGAGACATTATTTCACAAGAGGGTTCCAGAACTTGAAAAATGGAGGAGGAATCATCCTTTAGTAGCTTGTATAGGATTTAGATAATTTCTGGATTAGCCTGTTAAATTTTATTTAGGTTCTCATTCAGCAGAACATTTTAGTACTGCTTACTTTGCAGAAATTAACAGGGATGGATCTGAACACAGATTTAGAGATCATTATATGTTGGTGGATGAGATTTTTAAAGGTATTTAAATGTTTAACTCACTAAGTACCTTTAAAAACCTGTCTCTAAATACCTTGCTGAATTAGGGCCCTAATTCCCATAAAATTCTCTGTGGGCTGGATTCTCCAGTTTGCCAAGTTCATTTGTTCCCTTTAGACTTCCTCCTGAGGTTTCCCTTGATCAGCTAATGTGTGTCGAAATACACCTTGTTCTGTCTGCAGCTGGCATTTAAAATACATTCATTAAACACATTGGCTAATGCGTTATTAAAGAAAAACCTTTTATCCTTCTCTGATCATATTCTTGGTACATCTCTCATGATGCAATAGGTGCTGGGTACATTTCAAAGGTGTGTAATTGTGTCTCGCAGCATTGTGATGTAACAGGCTTCTCAAGTATCATCCTTCCATGCGTGAGACAGGGCTGGGCTCGTTTATGGGATGAGAGCATATTTGATATGTTGGCACTGGGTGGAGGAAGAGGTTGGTGATAACGTTGCTGGGAGTTCATGCTTGGTTATGGTCCAGTGCTCTTTCCAGAGAAGCTGCCTCACTGCTGGGTACATCATGTAGAACAGGTTGACCAGGTACTTGTGTCCCATGGACTTACAAGGCTGTAAAAACCTGAGACACACACCTCAAGAGTGAAGGGAGCACGGGGGGAGCAGTGGTCTCTCTGCACAGAGCCTGAAGCAGCAGCTCTGTGGTGGGACAGGACAGACCACCGGAAGATCTGGTGACTCCAGTCCAAAACAGAGGCAGGTGTGCTGCTGGGCTGGGTGACATGAGACAGCACACCCATCGCCCCGCAGTGCCAACGGGGTGTCACAACCTGTGTATGCCACCCTTCCCCAGGAAATCTCTGCCTGGCAATCTCACCCCTCAGTGCCTGTGCCTTACTGCTCAGCCTTGGGAGGAATGTAAGTGCTTCATTGACCATGGGGTTGAATTTCACCTGGATTAAATCCCTTTGAAAACCTAAACTAGCTTGCTGATGAGCTACACAGAAATCCTTCCTGTCTACTGCATTACCATCTCTAGGTTTTGCCCTTTCTAAAACACAAAGCGGTCATGGAGGGATTTCAGACCTTGTGGTAGATAGTAGTGAAAGAAACATTATCCTCCTATAACACAGGAACAGCTCAGTTGATTGAAGTCAGGTTCAGCTGAAGGAATCTCCATCAGCTTTAGCCTCTCATGCTAGAACCTAGCATAAATATGATTGAATGTTTTTAAAACTAAACTTCATTAGAGCCACAATTGCACAGAATTTACCACCTCTTCACATTTGTGCCATTTATCAGTATTTAATACACATATATATAATGGAGCAAAAGGGAAAAAGAGAACCCCACAGTTCATGACTTCCAATTAGCAGGGGGTCACATCCCCTGCTGGGATTTACTACTGGAAAAACATGCAAGAGATAATTGAACATTACACTCTCATCTCCCCCCGCTGCTGGCAGCATTATCGGGAGGGCTGCTCTGGAGCCCTTGGGGAGATGGGGAGAAAAGATCAGGCAATTGCATGCAGCGCCACATAATAACAGTGATTCATAACCTCGCGGCGCTAAACTCACTGGGCCAGATCTTTAGCTAGTGCCCGCTGGTGTAGCTTCATTGACTTCAGGAGGGAGATGCTGATTTACGTCAGCTGCAGATCTGGCCCATTTACTTTTTCTCTTTAAGGAAGCAATAAACTATACAGAGGGAGAGCAGGATGTGCAGTGCTCTGCACAGCAGCCTGATGGGTTTCTGCAGAGGAATGCTAAATATCTGAGAGATACCAACCAGTTCTGCTGAATAAGATCAGGTTATATTGCCCCTTGTGCCTCCACAAGGTGGCTTAAACTGAAATTTGCTATTTTGGACTGGGGATACCCAAAGAAGCTGGAGTGATCTTTTAGTTATATTTAAGCTCCACAGAGCAGTCAAGGACAGATCACTTTCTGTACAGCTTTAGGAACAGGTTCTTCCCACCAGCATCTTCACCTGGAGGTGCTGACATGCCTAATTTTAGAGAAAGTTTCCTTAGTCTGATCATTTTCTTATCCTGATTTGCCTTGGTCTGAGTTGGTTTAAGGGAAGAGAGCATGGTACAGCCTAGGGACTGGGGGTCCTGGTGTCTCAGTCCAGCTCCAGCAGTGACTTGCAGTGTGACCTTGAGCAGGTCCCTCCACAGTCTTGTGTGTCTGACTCTCTTCCTCGGCTCTCGAGAATATTTTGTTTCCTTTGTGTCATTGCCTGGGAATTTTCCAGCTTCCTAGAAGGAACAGGCAGCCCCTCTCTGATGAGACCCAGGCCAGACACAGCTGTCCCTCCTTTTGGGCTAAGACCACCCACAATTCACCCCAGCCCTGGGGCAGAAGAGTTAGCAGGAGGGTCTTGGCACTTCTGGGGTACAGGGGTCTGGGATGGGCTGGGGTCTGTGCAGCTGTTCCAGGAATATGGCTGCTGTAGGAAGAAGGTGGTTTGTGATGGGAGTACCCGGGCCCTGGGACCTGCAGACTTTATTCACTCTGTTTGGCACAGGCTGGAGCGAGGAATTTTTAATGACAGGGCTTGAAAATGTTAGCAGATTGTACATAGCTCATGCCTGATTTCACTAGCTGAACCAACCAGGAATTTAATTACACGTGGGGCTTACGGCTAACTGATACATGCCTATCCATTGCACCCTGCACAGCCTTGCAGTTGGGGAGGGGGGCTGGTCCTGGGAAAGGGCACTGGGAAGCCATGCTGATCCACGCTGGTCCACGCTGACCCATTCATGACTGCCAGGGCCTGGATTCATGAGTGGGGATTGCGTTCAAGGACATAATAGTTTCCTCTCTTTGACCAGGCTTGATGTGATTGCAGGAATATGTAACCAACAAGTCTGTTTAATTCTTTTTCTTTTTATGTGGCTTCCTGTTCTAGTCCCTCTGTCTGTACTGCAATGTTGTAAGTTCCTCGAGGCAGGGACCATGCCTTTATATACCTTTGTTAAATGCTAATACACTCGTCACGTTGCTGGCTAGCGAGCAAGATTACCATAGTGTGACCTGTCTCCAAAACTCAGCTCTGAGCTCTGTCTCACGTTCTCAAAAGACTCGGGCAGTGCTGGGGTTGTAATTTCTGTACCTGTACTAGTGAACTGGAGAGAATTGTGCTGATCTGATGTGTACTGCAATAGCGCCTGAAGGAGAAAAAACAGGAAGAGCAAAACTCGTTACTGTCAGCTCTGCACTTACAATAATTTTTTTATGCTTAATAAAACCTCTATCAGGTTAGAAATCTCAGTGTTTTAAAATACCTAATGCTGGGCTGTTTCAATTGCTCCCCTTTTGCATTAATGCTTTCAGGCTTTCATTTCTCTGCCACCCCCTATCCTGCAATCTCCTGACTATGAAACTTTAGGCTGTATTTTAATGAAGAGTGAAATTATCTAGAATTACATGACTCCAGGAGCTGAATGATCAAGGAAAAAGCATACACAACACCACAAAAACCCCAAAAAGACCCCATGCTCGTCACATTATCATTTGCTGCTTCTAGAGAAGTCCCAGGCAAGAACTAGACCCAGGCTAGAGATGGAACCTGGGAATGGGAGAGATGATGGTCCCGAGATTTTTACTGGCATCATATACAAGGTGCCTCAAAATTAACCTTCTTAATATTATTTTGCAGCATGGAAGTACTATCATTTGCATTTCACTGATGGGGAACTGGAGCACAGAGACAATTAACAACTTGCCCAAAGTCACTCAGGCAGTCTACAAAAGGGAAAATAAATAAGTATGGGTCTGAATCCTAGGTCAGAGTTCTCATTGATGGGCCATTCCTTCTTGCTGGTGAAAAGAGCTGGAGATGAAGGTCAGTAACACCAAGTTAGCCTCCGCAGGTTGAGTTATGGTTCAGTGTAAGGAAGCAGTCAAATGTGTGGCTGTCTGTCTGGAGGGTATTTGCACTAATAAAACTGCTGAGTCTGGAAAGCTGAGCATTTTCCCGTGTGATTGTTGCTGTTTCATTTTCTGGTCATGGTGGGAACAGCCTTTCTGGTTCTTAATGGAATTAGTAAAACATCCAAACATTTCATAACTTTAATGGCTGTAGAAGTGAGAGAAACTCCAGCTGGCAGAAGTAGAGATGGCTCCTGGTTTTCCAACTCAATTTGCCCTTTCTTTAGTTAGCTCTTTTATTTTATTTTAGGAACCTACTGTCTTCTCTCTGTTTAATTCTGGACAGAAGAAAAGAAGAGAGCAGATAAGCAAAGTCATCATCTTAAGAAACATCCAAGAAATTAGTAGAGATAAGGCAGCTTCTCAGTGTCCCAGGACAGGGCTCTGCTCGATGTTGACCTGTGCTGAATCTTCCCTTTGTGCTTTTCTGCAGATGGTAAAGACACCAAGTCCCTCCACCAAACTGAGGCTTGTTCCTGCCTCCTTATCTCCATCTGTTGCCTCTTCCCTTGTTCTTGCTTGGCCACTTGTTCACAGACCTCCAGCCTGAAAAGGGGACAGCTCCCCCCAGTTGTTTATGGAGGGGAATATTCCCTTCTATGCACAGTTCCCTTTGAAAAACACACTCCATTTTAAGATTACCTGACACATGCTCAAAGCAAGCCTTCTTTCCTAGAGAATGAGCAGCCAGATCAACATGTACCTGATTTTTTTTCTCTCCTAGCTTTGCACGTGCGTTAAGTAAAAAACATGTATCCACTGCATATGTGTCTGTGCACACAGGTTGGATGAGTCAACTTCTATTTGTTTGGATCACAGAAAATTCTAATTTTATTCTGTATTTACAAAAAGACATTTCCTATGTACTATTTTGAAGCCAGTAAACAAATAGCTAATGGATCCGTGGGCTAGAGAAAGGTGGGAAGTTGTAGTGACTAGGCATTGAGCAGGAATTTAGGAATGTTGCGGTGTTAGCTCCCACACTGAGTCATCTGCATCCTCTAAATCACATTCAGGACTGAAAGAAGATCCTCCAGATCACCTGTAAATGGAGTGTGATGTTCCCAAATGCACCCACCTCCCATCCAAATAGCTCCCTCACACTCTGCAAACAGCCTGCATGACAAAAGACTATGTTTTGGGCTCACAAAATCCTGAGTGGGGATAATTTGATCCTGCTTGAGGGAATATTTGCAGGCAGCAGTGTGGGAGACAGGCAAGTCTCATCTCAGGAGCAGCTTTCAGCCACCCTTAGCAGACCAGTGCAAACACAGCCATTAAGTTTTTCCATTTGTAAAATGGGAATAGCACTTCTCTCTCAAAAGCATCGGGACACTTTTTTGACAAGTGTTTATTTGTCCTTGGTGTATCTCACTCTGCCAATAGCTCCACGGAGCATTTTTGGGAGGGGAGGGGACTGCTGTACAGTATAATAGAATGTGACGATGGGTAGCAGAAATGGACCCTGAGTATTTATAAAGTGTCTTGGGAGCCTGCGATGAAAGGCGAGATGCAAGTGCAAAGTATTATTATTCTAATGATGCTGGACTCTCGCTGAGCTGTGCCTTGTGGAAGTGTGTGAACTTTGGAGGGTGCCTTGATGAGTGTGAACCATGACAGCTCTCAGGAGATGCAGGGGATGCTGGCAACAGCTTAATCAATTATGACAGCAATGGTAAGATCTGTCCAGATTAGAGCACTTCAAAAACTACAAAGCCTCAGGCTTCTCTGTCTAGGTTTTTTCAAGAGTGGGACAATGAGGGAAATGGTTTTATAGGAGTCCTTTGAAATATAGTAATACTAGCATTTGCTGGCTTAAACGCAAGGCCAGCCAGATAGTGTTTTATCATCTAAAGACCCAGGCTGGTATGGGAGGCAGTGCTGTGAGTTTTACGGTTATGCCTGGATGCGAATGGGCTAGATGGGATGTTTCCCTGGGAGAAGGATGGGTTGTCTCAAATGTGTTACTGTAAAATGAGACAGGGACAAAGAAAAACAAAAGGAAAACATCACACTGAAAAGATCTAGGGGAATGGTTAACTGCAGAAACATTGGATCAAAGGAGGACATTTTCTGTTAGGAATCAAATTATCCTCTTCCTTTCCAAGTCAAATGGACCCATTTGAGGAACAGACAGGCACCATAGAGCCTCTCAGCCAGAGTGATTTTATCTCCATCTCAAGTGTGTGTGCATGTGTGAATCTCAAATAAACACAGCAGAAGAGCACAAAGAGTTACATGAGCACAATGAATTACATGAACGTGTGTGTGTGTGTGTGTGTGTGTGTGTGTGTTTTTGCAAGAGAAAACAGCAAACTAAACCAGGTGAGGCTCAAAATTACCAAATCAGCAAATGGGAATAAAAGCAATACTATTGCAACAATATTTCCTAAATGTTGTCCTCAGAAGCAAGTTACAGAGTAGCTACCCAGCTGAATGGGGTATTCAGTTATGTGAATATTTCATAGAATCATAGAACAGTTTGGGTTGGAAAGGACCTTAAAGATCATCAAGTTCCAATCCCCCTGCCATGGGCAGGGACACCTTCCACTAGACCAGGTTGCTCAAAGCCTCATCCAGCCTGGCCCTGAACCCCTCCAGGGATGGGGCATATTAAGCATATACTCAGGGTATGTATAAACATATATTCAGAGTATATTAAGCTGACCAGTTTACTTGGAAGTCACTGGCCCTTTTAAAAGGTTTCTTAGGTAGCTGCTCAGTGGGTTGCCTAGACATTGTATGAATCTTCTCGTTTCATACTGGCAGGAGTGTCTGTGTGCAGAGACGTGTCCTACACAGTGGCTATGCTGCACAAGGATGAGCCAAACCACTGGGACCCCCTTGTCCCCTGTGCCCAGCCCTGGTTTCTGTAACTGCTTCTGATAGCCACCATTCCTGCCTGCTCTAGTGTGTGGCCTGGTCTGGTTCTTAGCAATAAGAAATGCAAATCAAGCGTGCAGGAATGATCCTGAGCCACACAGTATGTTGCCACTATTTGCCTGGTGGCCTGGCTGTGCCACTTACGTCTTCAGTGATGCATGGCAGCTTTTTTGCACTGCAGTGATTCACTCCCTGCTGGTGTCACCTGCGGCATCTCTCCGTCACTGCCTGACGTACCAGAGATGGAGACAGAAGTCAAGCGTGTAGGTCTCATGCCTGACGCCTGAAACCTGGCAGGTCTTACACAGCTCGGTGAGAAGAACGAGAGCTAGAGACGAACCCGTAGCTGTACAATTAAACAAGCAAACAAGGCTGGGCTTGTTCATGAAGCAATGCACTCTGGCTCTTGAGGGAAGAGCAGCTTTGCCAAAACACCTCCACCTGCTTCCTTCGTGCCAGGGTAAATGCCTCGTCAGAAGCTGTGGTTTCGACAGCCTTGCGTACATTGCAGCAGAGTTCACCCAACAAAGACATGTTAATTGTCTGCTATTGTACTGCACTGGGCTGGATTAAGCACAAGATTAACAGTGCAGTTCTGGCTTCAAATGCTGCTTTGGAGGTTGGTAGCAGGCCAGTTAACAGCTTTTCCTCCCTGCCTTAAGTAGGACTCTGGGGAGCAACCATTTGAGTGTGACTCTCATTGTGCAACCTCGGTGACATTCCCATGTTTCTATTCCCTCGGGAAAATGGGGATCAATGGCATTTGCTCACTTCAGCAAAGTGCCTTGAGATCAGCCCATAGAGATGCTGGGGGAGTGGGGGGTGCCATGCATTGCTGGGGGCTTGCCCGCTCCATGAAAGCTGAGCCACAGCAGGTGAACACAGCATCAAATGTGGTTTCTTTGGCATTCTTCTCTAAAGCATTGCCAGTCTTCCTTCATATATTGCTTGCAGTGACCTTCTGGGCTTTGTTCATATCTGAGCTTAGACAGAGCTGGTTCTATTACCGAGCAGGACCCCTGGTACGAACGTGGGTACATAGAATGGTGTTAATGTTCAGTAGGTGATCAGAGTACACCTTCGTAGGCCCTGATCTATGTACAATAAAGGGACAAAAGTCAAAGTGTTAGGCAGATGGAGGACTGTGAGTGCTTGACTTTGATGTTGCAACTCCTTCTCTCTCTTTATTGCATAGAGAGGCACAGTCTGGCAGCCCTAAATACTAGGCAATGAATCACCTATTTAATGACTGTAATAGGCAGCCAGAACACAGTCCACAGCCTTTTTGGGGTCTATCCAGCGTCTACTTGCCTGTCTGTAAGCACAAATTCAGAAATAATAATTGACCCCTGATTCATAGGGTCAGTACTTTTACGTACCTACATTTTTATGATGAAAAGGGAAAAGTGCTTTCTTCATGGGGTTCGTGGGGTTTAATTTGCAAAGAGGAGAGTTGGACAATTGTTGGACTGGCATTGTGGGAATAAGAAGGATGTAATTTAAAAAAGTGAATAACCATAAAAGGGTGTTTTTTTTTCTTTTTTTTTTTTCCACAACCTTACCATCTTACATCTGGGTAGTCACTTTAAGATTATGAATTTGTTGCTAGTGTGGGAGAGGTTTCCATTGTTTACCCAAAAGCCAGCTGCCACCCAGACAATTAGTGTAAAAGAGCAACTAGTTTTTCATCTCCACCATGAGACCTGTCCTGAAGACCCAAGTGAAACATCTTTTGCAGACTCTGCTCTGTCATTAATGAAGTTCAGAGATCACTGTTGCGTGGTTTACCACCATTCAGGATAGATGAAGGTTATCTCCACAGACATGTCTGCACAGAAAAGGCCAGGGTGTCTTCCCTCACCATCATGGCATCTTCTCTTTGCCCTAACATACCTGTTTACTTCTTAGTTTGAGATCTGGCATCATTACTTCCTAAAAGTTTCTTAAAATAGCTTCTACCATCATTACCTGAGCTGCACTCTGGCTTCATTGCTTCCAATGTGAAGAAATTAGTAATCACCAGGTCTTGCTCCTTCCTTACTCCTTCCTGCCACCTTCCACATCTGTCAGAGTGGTTACACAGACTGACAGCTCTTCTTCCTGTGCAATCGTGCTCTCCTGGACAGCGTTAAAAATGCAATCAGAAGAAGCTATTTGCAACTCCCTTCTGGCCCACCTGATTTTCCTTCCCATTGATACCATGGAGTGGGGAATAGGGAAGGTGGCTTCACTACTTGGTTTGCCCTCTTCACTTTTGCCATTGATGGCCACACTCACTGCCTGAGTGCTGAGCTGAGAGGGTGTCGCTGCTTCCTTTCCCCCTTCTGACTCATTTCTCTGTCATTCGTTACGCAGCCTGTCTCTCACAGCTGTAATTACAGGCCTGACTTTCTACATGGCTCTGGAAGCTAGCTGGCTTTGGGAAGATCGTTGGGTTTGGGTTCTCTGGGGAAGTACGATGTTGTGGACATACATTTATTAACTCTCATCACAAAAATGACTGAGCCAAACCTTCCTCTCGGTGTTCACAAATCTGGTTGTAGAGATGTTGTGGCCTCCAGAAGTACATACATCTCATTCTTCCCCAGCAGTATTGCAGCATGCTTTCTACCTTTTTTGCCCCCAAATTTCCGGATTTCCACTACTTTCACAAGAATAAATAATCCTGCAAAGAATAAAAGGGCTGCAGGAGGGTCAGCAAGCTCTGGTGGGCATTTTGAAGCCCATCTTGCCTGTATCAGAGTAAAAAAAAGTTATCAATATCAGCTCAAAAGGATTTGAGATGCCAAGTCTGACCTCCTAGAGCTGCAGTTACAATGGAAATGGTGAGCTGACAAAGAAATTTGGACTGGTTCAGCCAGGTCTGTGAGGTGAGGCGTTTGTTTAAGAGCACTGAGTCCCTCCACAGACAAAACCTGTTGAATGTTATTTTTTTTTTTCCCCTGGTGAGAGCTTTGGAAGGTACTTTTTTCATTAAAAGGTTTCATAGACTTTTCGATACGGAGCTTTCATGAGCAATAAAATTGTTTTTTATTTTTTTTTCCAGCCAGTGGTATGCTATGATTTTCCACAAGAAAGAAGTGATAAGGAGAGATGAAAAACCCCAGAAATTTTTGAGGAGAAATTTTACTCTGTAAAAAACCCCTCAAATCTCTCTTTCTTTGCTGAAGACAAGACACACAAAAAGTGGAGAACGGCTCAACCACAGGTTCCTAGGAAACAAAAAAATACCTTTATCCTGCTGATACCTACTGGGAATCCAACATCTTTCACCAGGCTGATATTTATGAAGACTGTCAGAGCCAGTGGCCCACAAAGAGCACACAGAGGGTCTAGCTGTAATGTACCTGCAGAGGCAAGGATTGAACTTTGCTTTCATGATTAATCTAAAAGACAGCACTTCTGGTGGCTCTGTACCCTTCTGACACAATCTAACCATATTTGTTCAGATCTGACTCAGATGTGCGACTATCTGTCACGGAATCATTGGCACCAGTTTTGCAGCACAAACCATGACCTACAGCTTCTAATTTTTTTCTGAGCAAGATCCAGATCCAGATCAGTTTAGCTTCCTTAAAACTGACAAGGTTGGAGTTTAAAACAATCCATCTGCTAGCTTGAGGAATAAAACCTGAGCAACTCTTCGCAAAGTCCATCCTCTGAGAGAAAGGGTCAGGAGTACATGCTAAATTCACAGTCCTGCCTCTCTGTGCAAAGTAATAAGCAAGCAAGCTTAGGATGATCATAGGTTCAAGAAAAGGATTGTCCTCACTGGTGTAGAAATAATTCTGTATATAGACAAGCCCTAAGTAAGCTGGTTCTCTTTCATCAACAAGCCTGTTACTACTGGTATTGTTTTGAGTCTGAGGTATGTTAACAGCATGGAAGGGTAATCCCTAATACGTGACAGATTGATGCTGCAATATTCCAGAGGGCAAGTGGAGTTTTACTGTTTGAGAGTGGGATGTTCACTCATGGAGATCCCACAAGATGTGGTTAATATTTTTTCACCCACTGAAGTCACCACTGCAAAGGTTTTGCAGTGATGGGAGGAGGCCAGTTGCTCTCTTCTCATGTTAATGTTTGACTACATCACAGTCTGTCTATGAGTGACCTATTAATTGATAAGTTGCAAACTGCTGAAATGCCAGGTTTTCATATGTAAGTGCAGAGAAAACAAGGAACGATATTCAGGTCAGGTCTTAAGGTTGTGCAGAGATCTACACTGGTACATTATCTGCAGACAGCGTGTAAGGGAATTCTGCATGTTGCACATTGTGACAATTATCAGTCCTAGAAAAATGTTGGTTAATATCTGAAATTCCTGGAATCATGTCGTTTTCTACTACAATACATAAAATAATGTGTTCTATTGCAGCTGTTTTGGTAAAGATGAATACACATTTCTAATGACCCAAATCTGCCTTGTTAATTTTTATCTCATTAGTAGTTGAATCTGAATTGTGAGGGAGACAAACCAGGTGATAATGTTAACTGTGCTGATGCCATAAGATGAAACTTAATAACGCGTAGCTTCTTGCACACAAACAATAGCTAAAATTTCTTCAAACAAATAATGCAACAGATTGATTTACATATGGAGTAAATCAGACTAAGTGACTATTCAAGCTAAATTGGTTAAGTCAGACAAATGAAAGAGATGGAAATAGACACTAAAAGGAGGATGCATTAAGGTGAAACATCTAATGATGTGAAAATATTGGAAGAAACTATGAACTAATTCACTTACACATGAATGTAAAGGAGAGATTTTTAACAGTGTTGGCGGAACCTGACAGGAGGGAGATATCAGATGAGAGGAGAAGGTGAGGCAGTGAGGGTCCACAACCCTCAGGGTGACAGATGATGGGGTAAATCTGAGAAGAGTTTTTCACCTAAGGATAATAATTTTGAGTTCAATAGAGAAGAAGTAACCACATTTGCATGTGCATTTGAACTTGTGCCTTCTCTGTATTTTTAGTCAGGTACAGGACAACAATTTTAATGTACTGAGACTTGAGTAAGTGCGTTGCAGCTCATCTCTCCTGAAAGCAGTTCCATCTCTGTGATGGATAAGTGACATTTCAGTAAGACAGGGTTCTTTTCCGAGAGGTCTCTGCAAAGGTGATGAACAGGACAGATTTTCCATATGTGGATCATTGAAGAAAACCTAGGGAGCACTTCCAATAGGTTGGTAGAAGATAGCTGAGAAAAGTAAGCTTTACTCTTTATAGACTCTTTGATCAAGCAGGGTCTTCTAAGTCAGCATGTGGAAAAGGGCTGAACACACAGGTGGAGAGAGACAAGAACTTGACTGAAGCATGCAAGGTTCCAAAGGGAAATGAAGGTCTATGCCATGACAAGGTTGTCCTTTCTGTTCTTCACAGGGACCCACTGATTTATGCAGTCTTATCAATTATTGTGAGCAGTTGCTGTTCTGGCAGCTGGAATAAAAGATCCCTTCCATGCAAGATGTTTGTGTTGCTGTACAAACAAAGCCAAAGCAAAAACTTTATTTAAGAAAGGTGTGCGTGGGAATATCCTCCCATATTGAGAATGACTGGATAAGACAACTTGTGTATGGATCAGAAATATTTACCTAGGCCTACTACTGGTGCCACTGAGGTTGGTTTGAGCTTTGCTAACTTGGGAGAAGAGAAACAGGTTTTCTGATGGCACTCTGGGGGTGGGACAGGCAGAGCACGGTGGAATGAGGTATTCTGGTAATGTGCCACATTGTTTTAATCAAGGGACTTGCATCATTCTAGGAATGGAGATGTTTAGTGAAGGGTGGAGTGGCTCAGATAAATAAGCAACCGAAACTTGGGATGTTCATCTACCCCTTATCTGAACTAGCCAAATCTCTTTGTTGTGCAAAATGGGGCTGGAAAGCTTGCAAGAATAAACTTCCTTCTGACATTTGATATTCTCTGCTTCTGCTTCAGCTGCAGGGAGGAAATCAGCTTCACATCAGTGTCCACTTCTTTCTGCTCTTTGGTCAGGCCCTCTTCTTTACCTCCTTTTTCCCTGCATGCCAACTGCTATGGGGCACAGGCAGTAACTGCAGCTGCTGGTGGAACCGAATCCCTTCACCACCCCAGCACCTTCCCTTACACCGCTGAGTGGAGTCACTGGCTCATAAGTCAGTTACAGAAAATTTAAGCAAGATTGCCTCTGTGGAACCAAGGAATCTCATCGACACACAGAGTTCTTATTATTAAGATGCTGATGGAGGTGAAGCAGGATTAGGTCAGTTCTGTCCGGGAGCTGCTGACTGATCGCGAGACACCATTATTGTGTACTTCAGATTTCCAGATTTTTTTCCATTAAACTTAGACATAGCATTACTAGTAAGCAAGGTATGCAGTTCAGCATAAACTAGTGCAAACTTTTTAGGCAAATCTCTGTTTTGCTCTGTAAGTATCAGCTGTAAAACTGATGTTCTGAGGCAGGTTTTCTATTGGTTTGTGTTTCCCAGATATTTAATAGACAGACCTAGATATGCAATCCTATTCTGAAGTTTGAAATTTAGGTTCTTTAGATATATAGATCATTGATTTATAGGATCAATCAGTTCTCAGAGGTTCAAATGACCTAAGCTAAAGCAAGAAACAAAAGTCCAGTCAAAACAGACTTAAAAATATGGCCCTGGAAAATGTCTGGATGAAATCTATTTGCAGAATAAATTTCCACCATTTGTAGAAGGCTTGTTAGTGTCATTTTTCATTGAAAATTCAACTGTCTTTGAAAATGTTTTAATTTTCAGTGGCTGAAAACAGAACTTTTTAAGCAGTGTACTGTTGACCAAAATTCTATGTTAGGATGAAAACTTTTTACTTATTAGATTTTGCACTTTCTGATGAAAAGCCATGCTCTTTCACAGAAGACTGACTCCTTTTATAAAAATAGGTTGTTTATCTGAAAACATTTTTGTTTTAAAAAGGTTTGATGCACCCAAGGTTAAGATCTGCTGTAAGATCTAATCCTTCCTGTGTTCATGCTTGACTGTTTGCAGCAACGTGCTTCTGGGTTTCCAGAAGTAGCAAAAACGGCAGGACCACTTTTCATGGCTGTTTGGAGAGGGGTTTACTTAGCTCTCTACACTATCAAATGGCTCAAAACGTCACCATATGTCAGATTAGATCAGCTCAAAAGATCAGCCAGGAAACTGCTGATAGCTTTTCTGGAGTTCCATGAAAGTTTACATAATTGTCATTGCATGTCATTGGCTTGAGCAGCTGCAGAAAGATCCTGGTCTCCAATAAACAGAGATAATTGATTAATAAACTGTATCTGTGGCCCCTTCAGTTTATTCTATGCACTGAGATCTGCACACCCAGGTCTGGAGTCCTGCTGTTGAAGATACAGTTTAAGTGTTCAGTTAGTTTAAAGTCCAAATCTGGTTGGAAAAATTGTGGTGAATCATTTGAAGACCCAAAATTGATTAGGTAATGTGCACATGCTGGTAAGGTTAACATTTCAGGGTAAGTCCAATTGAATAAATGGCAAAATTCCCTTTGGATTTTATATGACATAAGAGTGGACAGGATGGGAAGATTCACTGAGTCCAGTCCCTCTGCTCGAGTAATATAATGAATTTCCATGACTTGCTTCATTGAATCTCATGATAAAGTCTCACAGCTTTTCTTAAGTTTTCAAGAACTTCTTCCTCTGATGGTTAGAAAATCCCTACTCTCCATTAAGTGTCTTCACAGGCAGCTTACTCTGATGTTGTGTCAACAATCATTCTGTAGCTTAAATAGTTCTTCCATGACATTTGTCAGTATGGGATATTTAGATACAGCGACCATATTCTGTGTAAGCCTTTGTCCTGTAAAGCTAAACAAAACTGGCTCATCTCTTCTCCTCTCACAGAACAGGCTTTCTATGTCCCTGGTCAGTTCAATAGCCTTCCTCTGCACCTATTTCCCTGTGAATCCACCTTTCTTGAAAAGGTACGATCACAGTCACATTCAGTGAGTTTTCACAGGGCCGTGTATGATATGTTACCATTGCCCTCGTCTGACAATTTCCTTTAAACAGAGATCGTTAAAATGCCTGTGCCATTTCCAAGAGCTAATTTTGGGGGTTGACGCATCCCAGAGGCAGGCAGCCCCACCAAGAGGGATCTGCTGCTTCCTCCCCAGGCAGGGCCTGCGACTACTTCAGCAAATGTCTTCATTTTATGACTTTTTAGAAGTGAGAGGCAGGATCTTGAAGGCCATGACCCTGTGGGGAAGGAACGCCTTATCTCCTGCCCGTGACTGGCCCAGGGTGGTGTTTGCAAAACCCAGTTTTTATAGGGCTTTTGTGACATGACGGAGGGCAAGCTGGATGGTGGGTGCACATATCGCACCATGTTGTTGTCTTCTCTGTACACCCAGTGAAGAGCAGGACCCTGAAATTAATCACCTGGGCCACAGTGAAGTTGATATAGCAATTTATACCAACTAATGATCTGACCCCTGGGCTTGAGATTGCCCCGGAGAAATAAGACATTTTCCTTATGTCCTAGAGAATTTGTCCTTCTTACACTGCTGGCAGCACAGAGGAAGACAGCTGGGGACAGAGTGGGGCTATCAGAAGAGCTGCCATGTTTTTTGGGGCAGATAGCCTTTTTTCCTGGAATTTTAAAATATTTTATGCATGAAAAAGAACCCATAGTGTAACTTGAGAAATAAACCGTATCATCACAGAACCATAGAAGGGCCTGGGTTGAAAAGGACCTTAAAGATCATCTAGTTTCAACCCCCCTGCTGTGGGCAGGGTTGCCAACCCCTAGAGCAGGCTGCCCAGGGCCCCATCCAGCCTGGCCTTGAACACCTCCAGGGATGGGGCATCCACAGCTTCCCTGGGCAACCTGTTCCAGTGCATCACCACCCTCACAGTGAAAAATTTCCACCTAATATCCAACCTAAATCTCCCCTCTCTTAGTTTAAAACCACCCCTCCATAACAAACTTTAACATTTTTATTTCTTTTCTTCCTTTTTTTTCCCCTTTCTTCTTTCCTCAGCTATCTGTATTTGACAGCGAACAAGACAGTCATCAGGCTGTTTGACTTGCTATCTTGGTTTGCCATGTACAGGCTGGCTCTGGACACCCGTGATCGGCTGGTGGTTGTACACCTGTTACAGCCCACGGGTCTCCAATCACCTTGCTGAACATGTGTGCCCTTTGGAGTCCTCCGCTCCCAGGTCTGGCTGACGGTGTTTGAAGGACTGGAAAATATACTATCAGTTCAGCTAAGCTGTACAACATGTTGCAGCCTTTTGAAGAAAGCCCTTTATGTAGCACCAAAAAAACCCTATGCAGTTATAGTGAAATTCCCTGACGCATCCTTCGTGTCTCAGCATTTTCTGAATTTTCCAAGGATATTGATAATAATTTAAAAAACCTTCAAAGCTATCTCCTTACAGCAATTTCAGTGCGTTTAAGGCATGCAGTAAAACATTCACTGTGAACCATGAAGTGCATGGTTTAGATATATGTATATGCCTGTGGGAGTACATATTGCATTAATAATTGAAATACACTCTTCTTTCATATCAGTTTTAAAGGAAGTAAAGCATTTATTCAAAATCTGATTTAAAAATGCATCTGTAAGTATGTAAGCATGTATAATTAAAATGTATTTATATGTGTATTCTTCACTGGAAGGACTTTGCACAGGCAGTGGAGGTAGTTGGTGTAACCTGGTGCTCAGAAATCCCTTTTCATAACTTCCTGAATGACAGCAGAGTTAGGCAAGACATCCAGTTTTTTAGTGTGCTGTGTTTGGGCCCATTCTTTTGCTTCCTTATTCTGCCAAGATTTCCAGATATAAGAGATGGCCAAAACTGAGCAATGGATAATTTTCTTTTTTGGAAAAAAAAAGATCTGCTAAAAGAATTGGTCAGAATAGAACTGTTTAATAACTTGAGCAAAAGTTATGGAATAATTTAATTGAGAAAAAGCAGCAAAGAATTTCCTTTAAATATTGCAACTTTTATTTTTAGCAGTTATCTATTGCAAACATTTTGACTTTTCAGTTGAACATGGCCTTTCAGGTTAGAAATTAGCCCTGAAAACAACTCTGAAATGGGGAAGATAATAGCAAAAAAATATTTCAGTTTAAATAAAGTTTTTCTGATTAATGCAAAATATTTTTTTCAGAAGGGTTTTTTTTTTTTCCTTTTGGGTTGGTTGAAATGGGAATTATTTTAGCCACTGATCTGGAAAAGGAAATGCCCAGGTTTAATAACTAATGCTTCCTTGAGTAAAAATCTGGAAGACAAAGCTTCAAAGTTTTCCTTATATTATTAAACATAACATAGTCTCATGTTACTCCCAAAGCAGCTTAGCAGACGTGGAAAAGTATTTAAGCATTTCTTGTGAAAAATTCAAATTGTGAGTCCAATAAGACATATATTTATTGTGTTTTATATGTACATTAGTCTGTATCTTCATGGTACCCCTAGACAGGTGTGTGATGGTGCTGAATCAGTATTTTATTCTGTTTTTGCATGAAGGAAGTTTATGCCTTAAAGCCTTAGTTTGGATATAATTTTTCCAAACATTTGCAAATGGAAAGATCGTTTGTTTTATTTGGTTGCTTCACAATAATTTCTGATGTCTTCTGTGTGCTCCCAGAGTGGTAGCCCTCCTTATTGCATAAGGGTCCTTGTGAAGGGGTCCTATTCAACTGAAATTGAGGCTGTTTTGTCTTCTCTGGTTGTTTCTGGTGGCTTGCTGAAATACGTGTAGAAAGCAAACCATGGCCCCAGTGTTTCCAAGGACCTGCCTTCAGACTTGGTGATAAGATTCCCCTCCCTGAGATCATGCTGTGGGTGCACACCCAATCCCAAACCCCAGCTGTTCACACTTTGTGGACTGGGTAACATAAAGAGAGATGAGCCATAAAATAGCATCCACTGCTCTGGGGAGGAGCTGGAAGTTGGTTGGCATTGATGATGGGGTGTGCAGGTACCATCACACTGACTGCTCTTCCAGTGAGATGTGCCTGCACCAAGACTTTGGTAACAGTCTGGTCTGTGCATGAATGCACAGAGACTGTAGGACTCAAAGGTAATTTATTTGTCCATTGCAAGGGCCACTGTTCTCTCCTTGTCCTGATGTGAACTTCTGATTATCGTGTCTCATGCTTTGAAGCTCATTAATTTCTTCAGTCACCCTGTGCCCCTGTGTGTGCCCGTATGTGTGCGTGAGCACCGTTCCTGCATCCAGGCTGGCTCAGGCAGTGAAGCAGTATCAGCATGAGAGAGGTGTGGAGGTAGAGACCATGTGTTTGAGGACATGTACCTTTGTGTAACAGTATCTCAGACTGGGCTGGGGAGGATTATTAAAGAGCTGTCATAACACAACAGCTTAGCTGAGACAGGGGAAGGAAAGACCTTCCTATTCACACCTGAATATTTTTGCTCTGGGAGCAATCTCATCTCCTAATCCTGCAGTGATGGGAGGGGAGGCAGCTCCTGCACCCAAAGCAAGAGCTGAGATTTCCTCACTGCCTCCTCCCGCCCAGGCCCCATCTGGAGGTGCACAGGGTGGGGACAGGCACAGCTCATCCACAGCCCCTTCCTCTACCGCCAATTGCTCCACCCCATCAGGGCTGCTCCAGCCTCTCTTGGAGATATAAGAACAACTTGGCTTTAGGTTACAGCACTGGGTGAAGATTGTCTCACTGTGCAATCTCAAAAACAAGACCAGTGTAGACGGTGTCTCTGAGGAAAGCCTTGCTCCCTGCCCTCCTCTTGCTCTGCCTACGTGGGAGAGCTCTAGCATAACATCAGCTAATGCTGCCTGCAAACTGCACTGTCTGGGCAGTACCAGCTGGGACCCTGAAGGAGCAGCACAAGCCTTCAGTCCTCTTTCCACTCACCTTTCCTGTAAAGCTTTTGCTTGTGAGATCAGAAACTCAGTGACCTTGTCAGGGAGGAAACTGGAAAATGGGTTTAGTTGGAAGGTATGAGTCAAAAGCACTCTTCAGAGCTCAGATATCTTCCCCTGGGGATTACAGAGTGAGCAATACCAAAATCAGTGTGTCAAGATGTCACCAAGCACACACGGGAAGAAACTTTACATGGCGTGATGAGAGTGCTGCAGTCAGGGCTCTGAGTTTAAAGAAACGTTCCAATTCAATCAATGTCCCTTCATTTATCCCACTGTCTGCTCCCCCGTTCAGCGGGAAGCCTATTTCACTCCTTTTACTGCTGCTGTGCTCTTTACTGTTTCCCTCTCCGTGAGCATCTATCATGGAGCTGTTCTTATCCTCTGGCTCTGGTAGCTAACAGGCGCCTGTCACCAGACCGGTCTTTGACAACGCTCCATTGATCACCCAGAAGGAAATGGTTATTGAGTGGGTGGCAATCAACTTTTTACCTCTCCCTGGAGCCAGAGTGCATCAGTGCTTCCCAGCATTAGGCAGAAGCCTGTTGGAAGGTACCTTTTGCACTGTTTCCTCACGTGGAAGGCTGGTGTGTTGGTGCCGAGTCATAGGGCTCCAGGGACATAGCTGCAAATTCTTGCTAAGTTTTGCTTTGAACTTAGTGCCAGCAAAAGGTAGAAAAGAGAGCTGGTGCTGGGGCCCAGTGTCTTCTTGCTGACAGGTTCTGCTTTCCAAGTCAGAGCCGCTGTTAGATCAGGGGAGAAATGTCCTGCTGATGCCAAAGGTTTCTACCACCCTTCCCCACCTTTTCTAGCACAAACCTAAACTGAGACAGACTGTGGGAACATGTTAGCTGGTATGACTGGAGGGAGGAAGGAAACCCAAATGCAGATGTTCAGTGGGAAAGAAGTAATTAGGATTGAATCTGAGAGGTTATACTGGTATAACCCCTGCCACAGCATTTGCTGGAAAAATCTGAATTTTCAGTCTGAAAGAAGAGAAAGACAGAGCATTAAGAAGAGACAAATCCTCTGTGTTTCCTTACAGGAGTCGACAGCAGACCACAGCCTGTATGTCCTGATCCTTAGTGACATTTAGGTAGCTATCTCCTTTAATTCCCATTAGCTCTAGCAGATAATTGCACTTGAAGCAGTGAGCTTTAACCAGCAGGACTCAAAAGGACTCAAGATTCTACAGGGCTGGTAGGCACAAGACACACTCAACAAATATGTTTGAAGATAGACCGAGAGTTGGCCACAGGTCTCAGCAGCACCATTTCTCTCCAGCTGATCTGCTGCAGCTCATAGTGAGGGTCTTGAGGCAAAGAGTGACAACTCACTTCAAAACTCCATGATACAAACTGTGTCGGTTGGGACTCTGGTTGATGAGCAGCTGAGATGTCCCAGCTGGCTGGACAGTGAGGACAGCAGGCTGTGTCACTTTGGCAGTCGGACTGCATGAAGCTGTTCCCACTCGTCAGACAGAGCTTGAGGTCCTGCAGGACAGCAAGTTCTCTGTGGGCTTGACAGCCAACCTTGTCATATGGCTTAACAGTACAGAAATCCTCAGCTTCTGTGTCCATCACCTCCATCTGCATGTGACAGTTTATTTTCTCCCAGTTGTGTTTGTTTACACTTTTCATGCTGGCTTTGATTTGTGCTATCTACTTGGGCCAGCTGGTTAAGTGTAATTGGATGTGGGTGGGTGTTGCTTTTGAATTTCGTGCTGCTCCTAGTGAGAGCATGACAAACAACTCAACATGAGCTATTTGTTTGATGAAGTTCCTCATCTCTGTTTACAAACAGTCCACAAATAGAGTATGTGGTCATTAGAAAAAGTAATTTGCAAATATCTTGGAAAGCAACTCTCTGTCTGCAGGGGATCATTCAAATTGTTGTTTGTATTAGTATTGCAGTTATGATTTGAGCAGTAACATATGTAACTTGTCAACATATGTAGCTAACTTAACTAACCTGAGCATTTGGATTCCAGGTACTACAGGTGATTTCAGCCTAAGCAACCAGTGCAGTGTTGGTCATCTGGCTGGCTGCTTCTTCTGAAGAAACTGTGGTAGAGAAGTGAATCCCTAGGTAATCGGCACTTGATGTCTTCTTTATTCCTAAGCAAGGACCTGGCACTCGTGGCTTGGATCCCCTGAAGGGGGGAAGCATTGGCAGCAGCAAGCAGAAGCAACCTTTGTCTTTGTACCATGCACATGGATGGAGCTTAGCAGCAGATGGAAGAAATCAGCGGTGGTTTAGTTGCCTCTGTCCCTTGTTGGAAGAGGAAACAATGTCCTTCTCCATGCTTCTCCTGGAGGAAGGCTCCAGTAGGCCAACCGAAACACAGCACATATTTAAAATCCCTAACATTGTCTTCCAGGGGACATGTGAGCAAAAGGATGTAAGTCTCTCAGTAAGGGGAGGTAGGGATAGTGAACATCTTCTGTACCAGTCAAGGCTGTGTTTGTGGTCAGGGACTGCGGCAGTTTACCCATCTTACCAGATTAAAGTTCACATCACTTCTGGTGAAAATTTTCTTCTCTCTTCCTGAGTTCCTGTGGGAACATTGCTGGAATTTACTGAGTTTTGTGCATCAACCCTCAGCTACAGATAAGCACACTTCAAAATACAGTGAAGTAGTCAGGTTACGAGTGCTGGTAAAATGTCAGGATTCCCAGCTTCCTCTCCTTCAATTTGTAAATGCTGGCATTTTTTTTTTTTTTTTTTCTCTAATGAGGAATAAGTAACATCACAAAGACATTCTGTATCAAAAGGCCTTTCACTCTGCCTTGGCTTTTAGATGGCTTCCGATCCAGATCTACTATAGATATCTCCTTTTGGCTACTATTGGAAGCTCCCTGCAGTGTGCAATAAACATTCACTTCATATCACGCATCTCACCCTGACAAGCAAATCCCTTGCATATCAATGTGGCCCTGTGAAGAGATTTTGCTTTTTTACATTCTTTCTACTCCCAGCTGTTAATTTGCACTGACTAGATAGCAGGGGGTCCCAGTCTGCCCCAGAGACATACTTGCAACTTCCACTGACTTCAACAGGATTTGCGTGACCGTATGCAGAGTCAGTCCCTCAGCAGAATTCAGATGATCTGGCTGCAAATTTCAAAGTCATCAAGGGGTTTTAAACACCTGGTTTCTCTTACCTTTAGTGGGAGTGAAGTGTTTGAATCTCAGATAATTGTTAGAAACCGTGGAGTTCATAATAACTAACTAGGTCTAGTTTTATTGTCTCTTGCATAAAGCAGACCTGTAATCACCCTGCACAAGAAAAAAAATGAGGGCATGAGTTAGCCTTTCACTTCGAGAGATTTTATTTGAAGTCAATTACAAAAGTTTCATAGGTTCAGTTCTTGCAAGTGTGAATTACTTCTACAAACATTTTGACAGACCTGAAGAGGACTGAAAATACCTTTCCCTGACACCGTTTGCAGAAAATGATTTATGGGTGCTACTGATAACTGTTATTTCAGATTAAAACTGAACTACTTTAGATTAAAAGTAGAGGAGAGTACTAAGTAGTTCAGAAAACGCATAAATGGAAATATTAGGTATATGTATGGCATTCTGTATGTTATTTCTCTTATTCACTTGAGGCATAATCAGCAGTTATTCAATCAGGAGAGCATTACCAAGTTATTTAAATACACAGTGGAACTGTCAAAGGTATCTAAACAGTGAGATGTTCAATTCCCACAACTTTCAGAGAATATATGTGCCAAAAATATCTGCAAGGAATGGGTTGGGATTTGAGAGTATTTTAGACCCTAATTCATTTCAGAAAGAGAAGAGCACTTACATGCTCTTTAAAAGTCCATTTTTCAAAACTATCATTTGGTATCTTTGGTGCCTCTATTCTAATTTGTCTGTCCCCCTGAAACAGTGTGTTTCTTCTCATGGTGCTGATACACACAGGCAGAGCAAAAGAACATGATTAACTCTTTGTTTTTTACATATTAACCAAGTCTTCACTTTTCCAATTAAAATCTATCAAATTAAGTAAATTGCTTGGGTGATTGGAAAGAAAAAAAAATCCTTCACTTAATTATTTAGCCAGTATTTACTGGGTAGGAGTGTATTATTAACACAGCAAAGGAGGCTATTCATTACTATTCACAGCATTTCTAATAAAAAAGTGGCATCTGCTATTTCCACAAAAGAAATATTGTCACTAATAATCCATCCTAACTTGTAGCATAATAAACTGGATGTGTCATTTCTCTGTTCTGTACTGACACATGCTACACGAGGGAGCTGGGCTTTTTTTCAGAGCTGTGTCAAAAGGCTTTTTGTTGGTGACCTTTAGTCAACTAGTATCCAATTATGCAGAAGTCTAATGGCATGTTTATGCATTTGTAATGTATTTTCCACCAGAAAATGCTGCTTTGGTATCACCTCCTTTTCACTTGTATTGTGATAACAGAGACAGCAAAAATAGAAATTAAAAAAAAACCCAATCTGAATGATATTTCCTTTACTGTATGAAAAAGTTCTAATGTGTCATTTGTTGCATAAGGACTCCACATGTGTAAACTATTTATTTAGAGGGAGGAAGTGAGAGGAAAGATATTCTGAGGTAAAGACACTTGAACTGGTGTTGTTAAGGTCAGGCTTCAATTTTCTGCTTTGTTTTAGATGCCCCATGTGAACTTTGGTTAATCTTCCATGACCTGTGTCCCTGAAATCCACAGTGTCACGGAAGGAAAAGAAGGGTAAAAGGAACATTTTAAAATCTTTTAGGCTGTCTGTCTATTTAGTGTTGGGATCACCTCTACCTAAATGACTTCTGACAGATGTTTGTGAAATTAATTTTTTAATGTTGGATTTCTTGCTGCAGTTGAAATCCATATATTTTATCCTAGCCTCAGCATGTAGGAAGAACTTATTCCTTTTGTCTCTCAGGTATTTCAAGATTGTTTTCCTGTCTCCTCTCAGACTTCCTCTAGTCCAAAACGATCCCAGTTCTTTCCTCCTGGGTGACATTTTTCTCTGCATTGGATTCTTGCTGCACAGTCAGTCCTTCCTGAAGCTGGACACAGTACTGCAGGGCTGAGCAGAGCAGGATGGATGTCTCACACATCTTACAGGTGATGTTTTTGTTTGCATACACCAGTGTCATGTTTGTCCTTTCAACTACAGCATAAAAATGTTGCTGACTCATGTTCAGTTTGTGATTCACCATAATTCCGAAATTATTTTTTTGTCTTTCCAGCACTTCTCTGCCCTGTATTTGAGCAAATTGTTATTCTCATCTACGTGAATGTATTCCACTTGTTCTTACTGAATTTGGCCTCATTATTCAGATCACCTCTCTAATTTGTCACAACTTCTCTGATTCGTTTTCTGTCATTCAGTGTGAGATTCAGACTGCCTGCTTGAGCTTGAGTTTATCTGTAGATGCAACAAACAAACTCTTATCCCTTCTTCCTCATAGTTTATGAAAAAAATGAACTTTGCCAGATGTAGACCTCTGTGATTCCCACCTGATACAATCCTACCATTTTGACACCAAATCATTGCTAAATTATGCTTAAAGTGCAGATTTCCAGACAGCTTTGAATGCCTTTTCTCTGTAGTTTAATCTTGATCATGTTTTCTTAGTTTTTTTTATGAGAATATTATATGAGACTGCGTCAAAAACCTCACTAAAGACAATATATATGACATTTTCTTTTCCTCCTTTACCCACAAGGCTTGTTACCCTGCTGTACAGTGGAATTAGATTGTTTTGACATGATTTATTCTTGACAAATCTGTGTTGGCTGCTACTCCTCTCCTTGTTACCACCTAGGTGCTTAGAAGTAGCAAGATTATTTGTTCCAGTATTTTTCCAGGAATCAAGCTAGACTGTCAGACTGATAATTCCCCAGCTCCTCCTTTACTTCTTCATATAGATAGGTGGTCTGCTGGTTTTTCTCCAATCTTCTGATCCTCTCATCTTGCATGAGTTTTCCAAGAGATTTACTAATGCCTGTGAGATAGCTTCTGCCTGTTCTTTAAGTATCCTGGGATAACTTTCCTAATGCCCCACTGAACTGGAAATATCTACCTTATCTAAGTAGTCTCTGATCTGATCTTCCCCTGTTGTAACCTGAGTTACTGCCCCTTGGTTGCATCAACCATCTAGTCGTAGCTGACCTTTCCAGTGAAAGCTGAATGAGAAAAGGCACTAAACATTTCACTTTCTGGGACTCATCTGGCAGGGTCTTGTTCTCTGTTTAGCAATGAACCAATGTTTTTTCTTGGAGTTCTTTTTACTGCAAATGTGCTTACAGAAAGCTTTTTGCTTCCTTTGCTAATTTCCTCTCTTTTTTGTACCTTCGCCTTTCTGAATTTTTCCCCACATATTTATGCTATTCATTCGTACTTGTCCTCAGTATTTCAATGTAGTTTTCACTTCCTGTACATTTTATTTAGCTCCAGGTCATTGAAGAGCTCATGGTTTAGCCAAATTGTTTTCTGATTACACTTCCTATCCTTCCTTCATGTTGGCATGGCTTCTGATTGTACCCTCACTGTCATTTCTTTAAAGAATTGCCAACTCTTCTGGACTCCTTTGTCACTCCAACTTGTTTCCGAGGAGATCTCACCCACCAATTTACAGTGTTTATTGAAGTCTGCCCTCATGAAACACATTGCTTTTAGTTTTCTATTTTCCCTCCTTCCTTTGCTACAGATAGTGAATTAAGTCATTTAATGGTAATTATAACTTGAATTTCCCAATCTGTAAACTGGGATAGCATCTGTTTGTCTCTGTAGACTATAAACCCTTCTTGGGAAGAAAAATTATCTTTCGTTTTTTGTTTGTTGGGGTTTTTTGTTTGTTTGTGTTACACAAGAGTATCCCAGTATTAGCTAATTCCTCTAAAGATGCCCTCACTCCCCTGCCCTGTAGTCCAGGCTCCCCTAGGGGCCAGGAATACCTTTCTCTTGCTACAGTACCACGTCTATATCTTTGGCAGGTAGCATCAGTAGCTCTCTGCTCTGCCATTCCGCTGTAGTATTTCAGCATTTGCTTTGTTGTCAGCTTCCTTATTGACTGCTGTGAAACAGGTTGAAGAGCGCAGGCAGTTGTACTGGCAAATATAAGCAATATAAGTACTGACAGTGACAGAAGAAATAGTAATATTTTAATATTTTATATATATTAGGGGGCCTGATACCAAATTAAACCAAGACCCAAGTGCACAGCAAAATATGTGTGGATTTCCCCTAAATTTGTGCTCTAGATACCATGTGGAGGAATGTGGATTTGCAGGTCAGAAAGCAGCTCAGCGTGGACATTCAGGGCACCATGTGGAGCCTACACATACTCCAGACACCAGACACAGCATTATAGTCTCTCTTCTGTTGAGGGAGAGGCTAATGCTACCACCCTGTCTACAGGAATGCAAAGAATTTCCAGATACAGTTATCTGATTGCAATCCTTCGATTAACTAACTCCAACTGGAAAGAGCAAAAAGCGTAAGTCACTTGGTCATCCACTCTGCATTCATCTAAGTATCGTTTAGGAGCAAAAAAGTTTAGGAATTATATGCACTGTTGTTCTTTTGAAGTCTTCCTGTGCGAGGGTCTTCCCTTCACTAAAGTGTACACAATTGCACAAGGACATAAGAAGTAGCAGGAGTAGTTAACTCTGGCCACATGTAGCATGTCTGAGTACACATGAAGTGAGAAAGTGGGCTTATGATGTTGGCCAGAGAAAATGGTCAGAGTCAGACCTGAAATCCTTGTACTCATTTGCTTGTTTGAGTGAGTGCTGTTGGCACTGTATCATGAATGGCAGCTGCTGAACGCAGCTAGATGTAACACATTTGCAAGCTAACGAGAGTTTGCTGGAAATTGTCTGACAAATTAGGTTTCCATTGGGAAATGTCAAGTTCTTAATATCCATTTATTAGTGTAAACATTTTTTTAAAAAATAAGTTTATTAGAGAAAGTGCCTCAGGTTCAGGGTAATATTTCAGGAGCTAAAGAAAGGCAAGTGGGAGAAACAGGATGAAGGGTGAACTCTCCCAGAAAAATCGTTAGTTAAGTAGACATTTGTCAAGAGTGTAGGTGATTGGGACTGATATTTCAGATCCTGGCTACTCTGACTTGGATCTTACTGCCTTTCCACCTAAAATTGTGTCCCTCTGTACAAATAAACAATATATTAGATCAAGGATTTGAACCTCCTTGTTCATGGCTGTACTAGAGCCTCTGGATTATAGAGGGAATCCACTAGTGAAACATGTCATTTCCTTTTCTCCTCTGTGCCAACTATTTGTTATCCCTGTGCTGGAGGATCCCACCTCTGCTCACCCGTGAGAGGAAGGGAATGAGTCAATGCAAAGTAAGGAAACTGACTTAATTATTCCAATTTTATTATTACAATTATTAATTGAATGAATTTTTACACCTTCAGTAGAGAAGATCAAACAAAACTCATCCAGAAATGTTTTATAATGAGCAAAACTGGTGTTAAGATTCTTGTTTCTGCTCATATTATTGTCTGAGGATGGTTCCTCTGATTTTTGTATAGTATCCTTAAAAGGTCTTCAGTTCATCTGAAGTAAAAGTATAGAGAGACAAAGAGAAGGAATTGAAATCACTGACATTTCTGCAGGACAGGAAAACTTATTCCTGCCATGCTCTACCACCAACCTCTTGAGAAGTGCACGAAGGAATTGTCACTTGTAAACAGAGACAAATGAAAATGAACCCAGGCTTTTATCATCTGAATGATGCCAGGGTCAGGAGATTTCTGTTTCAGAAACTGCAGGAACATTCGTCTGTGTATTAGAACTAAAATACTTAATGGAATAGCGAGCCAGACATGACATCTATGAGTAGCTTTTCACTTACATGCTCCAGAAGATGTCTTGAATATTACACAAAACACATTGTGACTCCAATGCAATTGTTTTCTATTTAGCAACTACTACTGAGGGATCATAGAAAGAACACTGCTACACTTCTATCTGTGCCTTATTCATGTTTATGATGTCATTCATTCATTAAATACAATCTGAGGTATTTTGTGCAGCCGTTGCATGTCAGAAAATGAAAGGATCACTTCTCTTTGCAGTATATGCTATGAAGAATCAATTTTTTCCCTATAAATTCTTTAAGCAATGGAGCAGCAACATAAAGCGTGTGATTTGGTAACAATGATTCTCAGAATAAAACTTAAAAGTGTAAGTTTTAATTTTGTCATGTACCTATTCTTGTTCTATCATCTGGATGGATTAAGTCATGTACATTCTGAAACCATCCATCGCTGAGACTTCCTTTATTGTGTAGATGTGTCAGTGTTGACTCTGATGTTTTTCACCTTGTAGATGATTTTGAAGTTTTCAACACTGACATGGTAGCGGCAGTTGTCTTGCACAACTGTTAAGGTGAAAATGTATGGTTTTACATGCCACAAAGTGGAACAGATTCTGATATTCTAGTGTTGGGAACTGAGAGGAGAGAACAGGAGAGATATCTCTGAGATGATTTCCAGGTTATGAGTTCTGGTCACCTGATTTGGAAAACAAACTAAAATCAACATTGTCTGCCTAGGTAACTCCTGAACAAATTCCAAATGAAGCGAAATGGATTGAAAAATTCTGAATGGATTTCTTTAGGTTTTGGTTTATTAAAAGTGTATATTATCAATTATGACATTAAAAAACTTAGAAACAAACATTGTTTTCAAGTATCATGAAGCTTTTTTATATTAAAAACTTTTTCCTCTTCTGAAAACTAAACATCAAAATTTGATGTGATTTCTTGCAGTATTTCAGTTGTCCTGGAACTAATTTTTTTTTGGCAAAGGTGAGGCTTAAAATTAAAGTAATATCACAGGTATAGATTCCTCTAATGGTCATTGTTTATGTACAAGCTCATCCTTTAAGTTGCTGCCTGAATTTTTTATATATGTTTTTAAATATCTTTAGAACATGTAAATTCTAAGAATGTCTCCTAATATTTTGCAGTTGAAATAAGCAACTTTAAGTGCATCAGTAAAAAGACAGAATAATCTCAGCTACATGATTTTACCTTGGCCATTATACTATTTTTTTACACAACCCTCTTCAGTAGCTGGCTAGTGATGTTGCTAGAGAGCAACTACATGGAAACAAGCAGATATAGAAAACAAGAAAGCAGATGTAGAAAAATATTTTTGTGAGGATGGTTTAAAGCATTTCTGAAATATGCTCTTTTGCTGCTCCATTTTCTACCCTTGCAATGAAAAAAGTGCTAGAGAGACTTTCAGGCTTCCTGTGACTCCTTTCAAAACTTCAAGTTTTTTGACCAAGTCCCTCTACTAACTTGGCATTCACAGCATTGTACAGCTGGTTATTGATTTTTTTGGTCTTAGTAAATGTTATGAGACATATTTTTTCTGTCTGTTTCTAATGTGTAATCACCTTCTGAGATTAACCTGAAATGAAAAATCACACCCAACCCTCTTATTTTGAATGATGAATACTCTGAGATTGAGCATTAAATTTGAATAGAAAGTTGCAGTATGGAGTCATCTCTCAGTTGGGGGATGGAATTGCAGTCAAGTGTCACAGGAACAGTCTTCTACATCAGTGCAGAGTTTAAAAAAAAAAGGTATTTCTTGAAAAGCAGAGCTAATAATTTCTGCACGAACAAGAGAGCTTCAAATGTCCTATGATTTAGGATCATCTCTGGAAACTTAGTGGGTCTCTTACTGCTTTTTTTACTCCACCATTTTTAACATGTTTTCCTCACTGACAACTCCAAATGCTCCACAGGTGTCACAAGTTCTAGTGACAGCCACATATAAGTAATATTCCCTCTTTTCCCTCTTGAGAAGCTGACCTCACCTTAACCACTCTGAGGGGCCGAGGAAAACCTCTTCCTCACTTAACTGAAACCACCCCAGCACTGCAGGTGTATTATGTCATTATATTATTAGCTCTACATGAACCACCGAGAGGACATAAATCTGAATATCAAATGGGCTTCAGCTGAAGCATATGTTTATGCAGTGTAAATTACTTGTATTTACAGATGCGTCTCATGCAATTATGAGTGTCAGGCTGTTGATGTGCCTGACGTTGGAAGTCTTGATAACGTAACCAAGACGAGGTCAGTAAAAATGCATGCAGCATATATGCCATGAAGTCCTCCTACACAAGTGTAAAGAGGTGGGAGGTACTTTTATTACAGTTTTGATCAGCTTTGGATGGAGTAAACATCCTAGATTTTAAATAACTTGGTGATCTGTGTGCTATGAGCTTGACTGTGATTATTGCTAGTCATTTCAGTGGAACAGCTAAGTAAATTAATAGATACTCTGAGGTGGGATTCATCTAAGTGAATACGTCTTTTGAGAATACGGGCATCTGCAATTAAGCAGCTCAGCTCAGTCTCCCTCTGTAGCCAGAGGAGAGTCAGAGTTAGCTAGTGTAATACTGCATTCATTTTAGCCAAAAGGGAATGTATCCATTCAGCATATTTCTCCCAAATACCATTGGCTCTATAGGTTACATCTCTATAGGCTACAACAGGCACCTAGACATCTGACTCAGATACAGATGTTTACACTGTAGGAACCTTGAGAGAGATATCCCAGGTCTTGGTTAAGCATGGCTGAATCTAGATTAAGGTTAATTTTTTTTTGTTGGATAGGACGTAATCTGGCCCACTCTTAATCCTGTTTTAAGTAGCTATGGATGAATTTGGCCGTTCACTTTGACCTCACTAAGACACTTAAGTTTTGAGAAGAAAAATGCTTCAGGAGGGCAGAGGAAACCAAGGGTAAGAGAAGGAATTATATTCAGATGAAGAGTGGTCATGGGGTCCATTTCATGGACATGGACAGGGACAATGTCTGTTTTGGGTGCTGATAGTAAGCTGGCGTATCATCTGAACATGTGTGTATGGGTTGCTGACCCTCATTTTAGCCTTTTGAAGGACGTGATCTTCACTTTGATGGCTAGATCAGAACAGGAATGATCAGTGATGCTACCTGACCTCTTGCTGCAGGCTACAGTTGTTGTCTATTAATTACAGCTGTCCCCAAGGGTTTTGTTGCCAAAAGTGGCAATGGTAATGGAAACTCCTTTTGTGGGTTTGGGCTCTGGGATCCTGAGTTTTTTCAGTAAGCTGCTCAACAGGCTGTTGTGGGGCTCAGTTGATACCATGACAGAGGGAGAGAATCCCATTTAAAGAGCAGAGTCAGCTCCAGATTCCTTTTTTTTGTTGACCAAACAGTGCCAAACCACAGAGTACTGCATGAGATCGAGATTGTTCCTTGTCCAACTCACTGCCTAACTGTGGATGCAGGTAAAAAGCTGAATATAGAATCATCATAGAATGGCTAGAGTTGCAAGGGACCTTAAAGATCATCTAGTTCCAACCCCCCTGCTATGGGCAGGGACACCTTCCATTAGACCAGGTTGCTCAAAGCCTCATCTGACCTGTCCTTGAACACCTCCAAGGGCATCCTCGGCTTCTCTCGGCAACCTGTTCCAGTGCATCACCACCCTCCCAATAAAAAATTTCTTCCTAATATCTAGTCTAAATCTACTCTCTTTGAGCTTAAAACCATTACCCCTTGTCCTGTCACCTTAGTGGGAAAGCAGTAAAAAATTTTGGTGATTTTCCTACGGATCTGTAATGCAGGTGTGTTTTCACGGTATGTATTAGTGAGTCAAGCAACTCTTGGGAGAATCCTGGGCTAAGCTAGAAGTGAGGAACCTACTTATTAACCAGTGCTCACAGTGACACAAGTGGGGGAGAGCAGAGGCAAAATGTGCATAAATAAATATCATTTCAGCATTGGGTTCAGAGCATTAAGCATCTGGGTTATGGAGGCAGATTCATATCAGATTGCACAGTGAAGATAAACTTGAGTGTGACAGAAACAAGGCCTAACTTCTTGTCTTGGAGGCTGGTGAGATGCAAGCATTGATGTCCATTATTTCTTACAAACTGTCAACCTTCTACTGGTGTAGCACAAGTCAGATATACCAAACTTTAGTTCAGCACTGAGTTGTACCTTCTTTCAGAGCATTAGCGTGTGTTTTCATCTGGCTTCACAGAGCTGCTTCTCTCTTTGCTGAAATGGATGGAAGAATCTAGACAGGAGGTGTGAGCCTGGTTCTGACACCTCTGCCTGCCCTGCAAGGTGGTTGGGTCGGCATGCCTCAGAGTTACATTACACCGAGCTTGTCACATCAGAGTGGCAGAGGGATTGTTAGGGGTTGCATCTCTTCTCTCTGATTGTGTTGCTATACTATGGACTAACCCAAGACGAGCCATCAGTGCTGAAGTGTTTATTACCATAAATAGGGAAACATCTGTGCCCCAGTTTGACTGTCAGACTAAGCTGACATCCATGCAGTTACCTGATCTGAGCTTCTTTCACTGAAAGAGGTTTTCTCTAAGCACACACGAGGCTGTAATTGAGTCCTCATGCCCCTGTCTACAGAAGCTGCCCTAGTTTTGAATATGAGCCTTGGGCTGTCTCAAACCTCTACTGCAACTGCTTAACTGAGACTGCTTAACCCAGAGCCCAAATAAGGGCAATCAGATGGGAACCGTGTTCAGTAACCTGGCTTGCATTTGAACCTGAAATCTAGGAGTGAAAGGCTTCATCCCAGCAACATCCAGTCTTTCACTGTTGTTCACCCTCACTTACACCAAGGATGAGATGGGCGTTTATCCATCAGAGAAACAATCCATGTGCTTCTCTTCACTCTCCTGGATTTTTCTCCTGTTTGCATAGGTTCCTTGCTTAAAACAACAAATGTATCTGAAGCAGGTTTCTCAGTGGATGGTTTATCTGGTTATTAATGATGTGGTGCACTTCAGGGACCCTTAGGACCTCTGCATTGTTGCTTTAATAAATGTTTTTCAAAATGATGAGGCCACTGGCACCCTTTCTGTGCTTTTATGGTACAATGATCTTAAAGTAGCATGGTGTGTTTTATTTATTAGCCAGCCCATTAATCACACAGGTATCAGTTGGCTTCAGGGAAATTTTTAATTAGAGATATTTAGGGTTGTGAGAAAGTGCTTCTGTGACAGACAATGAGAGCAAGCAGAAGCAGGAGGCAGGCTATCTTTGTGACTCTGTGATTAATACAGGATTTAAATAAAATATTCATGAAAGAAAATTGAAATTATAGCCAAATCCAAATGTTAAACCTCCTTTAAAACTCAAATCTAAATTCTTTGGAGATTCATTCTTCTCTGTATTCATTAATGGAGAATGAATCCAATGAACACAAGAGAAAAGGAAATCTGTTCCCTAATGTAATAATTTAACAACATTTTTAAATGCTTCTACTAAATCTTCTTGAACCACAATTTAATGCCATTGATAAAAATCCATATCCTTATCTGAAATGTCTCACAAGTCAGCGGGACAGGTACAAAGGAAAGATTAGGGGTGGAACTTGGGACATTCCTGACAGCACACTGACGTGTATGAGACAGAAAGAAAAGATCATGTGGAGGGAAACTACATCCTTCTGGCAGTGTCGGATTGGTGGTTGCTAATACTTAAAGCCTGCATTGTCACATGAAAAATGAATGATACTGGCTGTGCAAACATCTCCCTTGTTAGATAATGAATCAGGTGTACTTTGTTTTGATGTAGCACCTCTCTGGCGTGCTCACAGGCATCTCCTGGAATAGTGGTGTAAAATGGATTGTTAAAAAAGGAAAAAAAGCCAAACAAACCCTGTAGTAAATATTGCATGTGACTCACTCTGCCTGCACAAATGACAAATGGAACATTAAATTCTCCTACTTGCACAGAGCAAAATTTTTAGTCTTGGATGCCCACATCTAAC
>NW_010108354.1:0-50169 GCF_000699245.1 Pterocles gutturalis | reverse complement strand
TAGGGAAATTAATTTTTTGTAGTTGTTGAGCTCTTTCAGCTCCATTTCTCTATTTCCCTTACCTTTCCTGTAAGCTGCAGCTCTTCTCACTAAACACAGGGCATTCAGAAGTCATTTGGTCTTTTGGTGCTACAAACGTCAGAGGTCTCAGTGGACCAGTTCTGGAACCCTAGTGTGGAAAGGAAAGATGAAAATCGGTCACTTCTTACAATGTAGTGACCTGAGCTCATTGCCAGGGAAGGAACATGGTTGATGTTGCCTCCAACATGAGTCAAGCTACTTCTGACTAGAGACAGAAAAAGGTCAAGACTCTCCAAAGCTGTCAAGAGTCTCCAAAGCTGTCATGAGCAGGTATGTGACAAGGTGAAGCAGCAGCCAAGAAAGCACCAGTTGGGACCTGGCTATAATGGCACCTGGATCAAGAAAAAGAGTGGGTTCATATCCCCTTCCTGCTGGCTTGGAGAGGAACAGGGAAAGCTGCTACTGTCTGTTCTCATTAGTTGTGTTACACGGTGGTGGTCTGTGGAAACTGCAGTCCATATATTTGCCAACCTTCTCAGCTTTGAGAGAATCTGCATGAGATTTCTGAATGGGAAGAAAGTCTCCTGGGATTTTTCTGTTTTCTCATCAGGACACATTTAGGCACATGGAAGGAGCTCACAGAGGCTTACAGATTGCTTAAATCTCTTCAAGTATAGGCAAAATAGTTCTCATGCACAGAACCACGCTAAGGCAACCCAGGACTCCAAGTAAGTGCACAGCTGGTTTCTTCTTTTTAAGCCCAAGTATTTATTGTGCACTCTACTTTGCCATGTATGGGACTGGTCCTCTTCCCTCGTCTGCTGAGACTTTTTTCCTGTTGTACTTTGTCTGCAGATAGATAAGAGTCATCTTTAATGATAAGAGAGTGAAGCCTTTATCTTCCCTTTACCTTGTATGTGCACACACATAGAAACACAGAATGCTTTGATATTATTGTTTCTCATTAGATCAACAGGTTGCAGAATTAAAAGCAGATGTTAACATCTCCCAGGAGCATAATTTTAGATGCCTCCTGATTTTAACTGGCATCATTTTTTCAGTTACAGCTTCATTAATTTTCTTTGTGAGTATAATAGCTACAAATAAAATGATTGAGAGGTTTTCTGTAGAAAAAAAAAAAAAAAAGGCTGAGATTCTGAATCCATTTCTTGACACCAGGAGCCAGGTTTGATGTGCTATGGCTTGAGTACAATTGCCTTTAAATGCGATGTACATGGAGTGTACTGTTGTCCAAGAGCATAGGCTAAGAGTCCTTCTGTTTGACCAAGAAAATACAAGTAATGCTGCATTTTCCCAAAGCTTTGTGGGCTATTTCTAATTCTCTTAGTTCTCTTGGAGAAACAAGACTAGCATGTGGATTTGCTATTTAAAATTTCTCCACTAATGCCATTTTTCATGGAATAAGATGTTAAATTTGGTAACAAGCCCATCTGAAATGTCATGTCTATCACTGTAGAGTCCTAATTAATGCTAAGGCTTATTAACCTAAGTTTCCTTAGTATTTGATTAAGGGCAAAGCCGTTCATAGGGCTGTATGCAACCTATGCCTCTATTAGCTTTAAAAATAAATTTTCCAGCCTAACCAGAAGAAAAATCCATCACTTCTGCATGTGCATCTGCAAGCTTCACACATTCTTGTTATTAAATTCTTGTTACCAAAGGTTTTAATTTAGGGATTTTTCATCATTCACAGGCAAACTAGGGAGTTGGGAAGAAGATACCATTGGAAGAGAACAGAATAAGACCCATGCCAGTAGCATAGGGACAAATGAGAGCGCTATTAAATTGCTGATAGCTCATTTTTCCCCTGAAGAACAGCCCCCCCTACCCCGGCCCCTGCAATAGGTGAAATTCAGAAATCACCTTCTCCTCTACTGGATTGAATGTGTCACAATGAAACATATTTCCCCTTGCTCTAATTTCTTACAGGTCATTTGGCAATCCATCTTTTCAGGCCATGTTGTGTAGGTGTATGATTGTATTCGAAATTCCTGCACCCATTAATCACTGTTCTCTGACCTGCTTTACTCTGTACTTACTTACTCCTTTCCTTTGATTCTGGACTGCCAGTGCTGTGTAAACTGTTTACTTTCCTGGTGCAGCATTTGCTCAGCATTTTGGCAAGCTCCAACAAAATGTTCCAAATTCACTTTTGGCCAACAAATGCAATAGACTCTACTTACATGGAATTTGATGCCTACAGAAGTTTTTTCTTGTTCCGTGTTCAGGCAGCTCTTTTAACTCTGTTATCACCTAGTCTCACCTTGCCTCTGTTGTGACAGTAGAACGGAAACAAAATTGTCACACGGGCCTGAACACTGTTTCCAGCTTCTGCCTTTTATTTTTTTTTTACTTTCCACCATGTATCTTTTAGTTCTCAGGAGGCTCATTTAACTATTGTATTGCTTGCAGTCAGAGAGAATAAGGTGTTGCGTTCATGGAAGAATAAGAAAAAAAGTGCAGATCACAGATGGGAAAATCATCAGAGGAGTCAGAATTTCCACTACATTTTATCAAAACAATAAAATAGATCTGATGTTTTAAGTATTTACATTCCAGAAGGTGCCCAGACTTGCGTGAAGTTAAGCTGGAAATACATTGAACAGGAATATCTTTGGAATAAACACTTACTGTATGTAGGCAGAAGAAAGATGGAAAGAAGGGGAAAAGGACAGAAAATGAGATTTCTCTCACTAAACTTAAGCTGTTTAGGAATTACAATCACTGGAGAGTGATAGGAGAGCAGCCAGTGGACCCCAGCTATCTTACACACCTGTCCCATGCAGGGAAGACCAGAGGGTGTTTAGCATGCTCAACTCATTACAAATGAAGTCTTGATACTTTGACAGTTAAAGTGAGCTTTTAAATGGCTCAAAAAAAAAAAAAAAAAAAAGACTTTTTAAAATGGCTGCAGAAAGGTGGGAAAAGTCCTGCCTGAACATGTCTGGTTCAAAGTCAGATGGCAAGTTTGCATCTCAGCAAAGAGTGAAGCCCATGGTTCTTGAGTTGTGGCACAATGCATGGTCCATCCTCCCCTGTTGATCTGAACTGTTTGAGCCTGCCCAGCTGGGATCAAGCTAGCCAAAGCCCACTGCCACAAAAACCTCCTTGCATTTCCCTTTCCCACCATTGCCAAAAATGCCTAAAGAATAGCCCATCTGCCTATTTAATGTTCTAATCTATATTTAGCCCACTGTTACTCTTTTATGTTTGCATGTTTTATGGTTT
The DNA here is from genome assembly GCF_000699245.1 of Pterocles gutturalis. NCBI lineage: Eukaryota > Metazoa > Chordata > Aves > Pterocliformes > Pteroclidae > Pterocles > Pterocles gutturalis. The sequence goes on along the minus strand of NW_010108354.1, from coordinate 46,899 downwards.
TTGGCTCTTCTACTTTGCATCTTAGCCAGAATAAACCTAAAAATAAAAATAATCCTTGAAACTCAAACCCCATCGTGCGAATATTTTAGAATGTTAAACAAGTCTTAACCCTGTTCAGGAGAAAAGGACTTCAAGGGTCTTATTATGGAGAGTGTGTTTATTATTGTTATTCTGTGCTGGTTGCTCATCTATCCTGCTGGAGCATAAACCACATTTTGCACTCTGTGCTGGTAGATATCTCAATGTTTCATCTTCAAGCAGCAAAATATAACTGGGTCACTTGAGGACAGAGTGTGGGTGGTGCTTGACAGTTTTTATAAACAAATCAAAATACGTCTGCTATCCCCAGTGCGTAGTTAGCTGTCTGCTTTCCAAGTTCTCGGTGCTGAAAGCATGGAAAGTTAGATCCTCTCCCAGCGACCAAAGAGAGGTACATGCAAGTTTGATGTATTTCATCTGACTTCTGACTTCCTAATGGTCTAACTCTTAAAACTTCCTCACCCGTACTCTATCAGTGCACAAGGAAGTGCAAAATAAATATAACTTCTATCTTGAGAAGACAGCAGATAGTCCATGAGACCACAGATCACAGAGATGTTTCCAGCCTGCTTCTGCCTGCACCCCTTTGGAGCCTTGATATTTAAATTGCATCCATTTAGGCTCCCTTGTGCATTGATGGAGTAGGTGTTAGCAGGCCTGTGGGAGACTGAGTGGTGATACAAAGGTTGAGGTCAGGAGAAGGGAATGTAATTTTCTCCACTTCTGCACAAGTTCTGAATTTAGCACCTGGTGAGTTTGTCAGACACTGTTGCTAGCTTATCCCATTGAAAGCCACACAAGGCATCACACTTTGAGAGAAGAATTTTTGTCCAGCTGTGTCTTAGTAGGAGTATCAGTGTCAATCACAATGTCCTGAACACTTTCCATATCTCATAGACCTACCTGAATAGCATATATATATAATGGGTATTTACTTCTTTACTTCCTATCTTTCTACTGTCATGCAGGCTTCTTTATACAGTCTAGTGACAGGTACATTTCACTGCTGTGATTTTTTTGTGTGATTGGAACTTAACTACTTCAGCAGTAGCCTTGCAGGATATATTCATTGCACATTTATCAAAGCACATACCAGCAACTGCAGATACACAATAAACTGATATAATTGCTCTCGGTGCTACTAATGAAGAACTTGACTTATTTGATTGCTGTATCTAATGGAATTACATCTTGTTGACTATAAAATTTGATTTAGTGATAGAAAATCAAGGACACAAGAGGCATTTTGGGAAAATATTTTGTGATTTTTTTTTTTTTTTTTTGGTGATTTGTAAAGGATGTTTTTAAAGGACATGAAGACAATAAGAATAACACTTAAATCCATTTTCTGTATGAAAGGAACTTCACTATTTTGGTGGCCTCAGGAACAGTAGCAGGAGTTCCTGTGATAATTCTTTTCCCAGAGGCACCATGAGCTTTAGAGCCCGATTTCTTCATTGATGTAAGAAATGACCCATGCTCAAGAGTCAGTCAAGTGAGAGCTGTTAAAGTGCCACTAGCATTTCCTCACTTCAGAAACAGCACAACTGCTCTAAAGCCTCCATTTTCCCCACACAAAAATCTTTGTTTATTCCCTGTCGCCCATTCTCCAACTCTCCCCGAGTTCTTAAACCATTTGTACCACCAGAACAACTGACTTCACCTTAGCAGGCCCACTAGACATCTGTGGGCTCCTGCAGCATCTGAGAAACAGAGAAACCCTGTGATGTCCCAGTGTCTATCTAGTTGTCTTGCCTTGAGTAGTTCCTAAAAGAAAATTTACCTTTCTTGTCCTTCAGAGCTTTTCCCACTCAGGAAGCTAACTGTGTGTACGGCTGAAAAGGAGAGTAGCACTGTAGAAAGCTTTGAAAGCAGGGAAGGAAAAATGTCATTGAGCCGAGTCTTATTTAGAGCCAGTGGAGGAGGTTCAGTTTCTCAACGTATGTACGCAAAGATTGGAGACACAGAAAACCACCTCCCCGGCATTTTTGCACACTGACTTCAGTGGCAATTTTTTTGTTCAAAGCCTTCAGCATTTGAACCCTGTTTAACACCTCTCTGTTGAGCAGTTCTGCTGCTCTACAGTTGATGCCTAGTCAACAAATTGCGCCTGTGATTTTGCAGTAGGATAACATTGTAGATAAGACACACCTACAGGGCACTTTCAAGTTATAATATTGTGTTAGTCATTCCTTTTATGTATGTTTATATACAATATCTGCCTGAAGGTATGCATTGATTTCCAGCCATCAAGAGCACATTTAAAATTGGCTGAGTGCTTAACCTTTGTTCGCAGAAAGTATTTTAACTTTTTTTTTTTTTTTGCTATTAAGAATTATTAGCTCAAAAGAGTTTGATATGGCTATAATCATCATAATGATTATTGACTTAAGCTAAAATTCTTCTAGTGATTTTATTCATTTTATAAAGTTGAGTTATACTTGTAATTTACCTTTTGTCTTTTAGTAGGTGTATTCCCTTAACATGTATTGATTTAAGTGGATTCAACTGTATTTCAGGTAAAGATTTTCTGACAACTAAAAATAAAAATCTAATGTAGCGTTACTTTACTTGTGCCTAGTAATTTTGTGAGTTTCTACAGTTAAAATATATTAAAAAAAAGAGGATACAGACTGAAATTCATATTGCAGGATTAAATGCTTAAATCCAGGAGAAGAATTCTGACATCCTCCTCTCCAGTATGAGCTAACCTCTGAAGTGCCTAAAATCAATCAGCGCTTCCACTTTTTTTCTCGTAGTTCCCCAGCTGCTGAAACCAAAGTTCACTCACAGCATCCTGGTCTGACCAGCTAAGTACCTGATTTCTTCCTGCACTCAGCTGCCAGTTCAGGGATGTGCAGAGTGAAACTCAGACTCCCTCCCAGTCCCTGGAGGTGAGGAACCATCAGAGGGGCTCCAACAACAGCCATCACCCACCTGCAGCTGCAGCACAAAGCCCAGCAGCTGTGTGCCCTTTTGCTGAGAAATGCAGTGGGATGGAGGGGAAGGGATGCTCTTGTCTTCTATTCTTTGCATATTTTCCTCATGGGAAATCCATCCAGGTTGTGGCATATGGCAAGTGTGATCACCTTGCCAGGGTTCAAATCAGTTGTATCAATTTGCCAAGGGGCAGTACTGGAACAGGGCCATTTTGTAAACCTCCTGTTAGAGCTCCGTAAAGAAGGATGAGGCTACAGAAGGGGAACTCATTGGTGAGGGAGACCTGAGTCCTGATCCCTCATTTTCCCTGCATTTCATCCCAGGCTCATTAATTTGCTAAATAGCATTGTAATTGTAGCCCATGTCATATGCCAGTGACAAGTGGTAGAGCTGCCTGTCTGAGATGTAGGCTAAATTTTAAGCCCTGCCTCTTCTTGATTTGACTAATCTGACGCTTCCTGCCCCTGTCTTAATCACTGGGATAGATGGATGTTTCTTGTTCAGCTTTGTAAGAGAAAGACTCGGGTATTTTACACAAAGTTGAGCAAGTTCAACTGCTAAGATAGTGAGAAAGTAATTTCAGTAAATGTGTAAACATGGAAGGCAGCTGTAATTTGACCCAAAAGGATGGATCTCTAGAAATGGTTAAAACCATACCTCCTTTACATTACTATAGAACCATGGAATCACAGAATGGTTTGGGTTGGAAAGGACCTTAAAGATCATCAAGTTCCAACCCCCCTGCCATGGACAGGGACACCCTCCACTAGCCCAGGTTGCTCAAAGCCTCATCCAGCCTGGCCTTGAACACCTCCAGGGATGGGGCATCCACAGCTTCCCTGGGCAACCTGTTATGGGGCAGTCCTAGCTACTGGGCATGGTATCTTAGCTCTTGGCAGGGTGTGAGTCTGCCTATAATAACAGGTCTTTGTCTCCATTTTTTTTTTTTTTTCTGTTTCTTCATTCAAAATTTAACTATGAGTTTATTTATCTTTTATTTACTACCAAATATCTGGGAAGATTTTATAAACTCTAGAGGATATCCCACTTGGAACAAACCCATATAATTTAATTGGTTTAAAACAAAGAATTTTACTGCCATGGAAGAACATTTTTGTACAGATTACTCTTGAGACCTATTTAGTAGACAAAAGGACCTTCCTGTAGGTTTTCAGACTGCCAACTGCATTCAGTGGTGCTGGGAGCATAGTCTTCACCCGAAAATCTCTGATATACAGGTGAAGCAGGCATGTTCAGTTCCCATTTTACCAGACCAAGCTTTCTCTGCAGTCAGACATGAAATCACTGGTAGAGTTAGGAAGAGATCATGGTTTTCCTGATTCCTGAGTTTTGGCTTTCCTTTTCCTTTGCATGTTCATACTCTCCAGGCCTTTATAACTCTCAAATGCAGGTTGTATCAATTTTATTGTTCCATGAGGTGAAAGAAAACTAGAGCATAAAAAAATTTACAAGTTGTTTTATACCCATGATAGAACAAGACAATCAATTATTTCCTTCTTCAAAACAACGCTGCCCATTTTAAGACATGGGCTGATGGTATATTTCAGAAGCTGTGTGGCAGCATGAAGGAACGCTGTGATTCATGCCCCACGCCTGTGTCGCAGGATTGCTTCAAATGGCTATGATCATGTTTCAGAATGTGGTGGTGGTAAACACAAGGAAGATGTGCTATGTCTAAGAGCCTCCCATGTCAAAATACACATCAGCTTTGATTGATAAGTACTGACTCATGGCCACATAGGAGAGATGGGAGATTTGTCAACTAGGATTAAAGCAGTGTAATTATTTACACTCCCAAAATGTTCAGAATGAGAGTGTTCATGTGAAGTACCATGTTAATGGAACTACTAGAAAATCAATACCAGGATTGCAAGTGGATGCCATTTAATCTATTTTTTTTTTTTTCTGGCCATACATCATAGTGGAGTTTTCTTTATCCTGCATACTCATACAACTCTATTTAGTGTCAATTCATTGCAATAATTGTGATGACACTGCTAAGTACAGAAAGCACCATGCATTATTCACTTCTGTTCTTCATAGACACATATCCTTACCTCTGAAAATTCTGTCTGATTTTTGATTTGCTATCATTCTGTCTTCAGCACACTTTAATGTACTGGGCCAAACCCTGCTAATCTCCTTTTTTACAGAAATCAGAATTTTACCTGATTGAGAAGTAGTTAAGGTAAGGACTGAAGCAGGCTGAATTACTAGTCTTATCTCAGAAAACCCTTGTGACCCTGAGCGGTTCCCCACCGGCTAAAAAGGATAAATAATGTTTTTTGTTGTGATCTGTATATTTATATTGAAAGTTTTAGTGTCTCAATTGTCTATTGCTAAGCCTTTTTGCACAGTTTGTCTCTGGGACCCCAAATCTCTGTGTGGGGCTGGCAGTGTTAAGATCATTATAAATAATAAACAGACACTGTAGGATTTGGTCCATGGTTAAAATACCATATCAACCACTTCTGCAAATGGATCCTTGTACCATCCCCAGGGTAGGAGAATTTGTCCACTAACCTCTAAACTCATCAAGGCTGGAGTCCTCCTATTTGTCTGGCACACATGATTGATTGTTAAGATCCTACACAAAAGCAATAGCTCTCTATAAATCAGCCTGAATAATAATAACAATTATAGTAATGATTGATACAAGAGCATTTATTTGTGTTCCTCTCAGTCACACTAATGGGATCTTGATGTATAAATCTCGCCTCATTGTAACAAGACTGCATAGTTCAGAATGCAAAAATACTGTTTCATTTAATCTAAAGAAGACAGTGCCTTCCTTAGATGGAACTATATAATGATATAGATCATGTTATACTAGAGATCTTATGGAAATGCTCAACATTGATCTGATAAAAACTGCTATGAGGACTATAGATATATATTATTATATATACAAACCTTCCCTTGGGAACTGCTGTGATACTGCTTACAAAAGCCAAGATCGTGTGTTCATGAAAAAGCTGTACAAGGTAAACAGTGTGGGTTTCTGTTCTTCACACAGAACAAAACATAGATAGCATATAATCAGGGAGAAAAGTTGAAAAAATTTTGCATATTAATTTAAATGTCAGAAACTGGCAAATCAGCAATTTAAGAATAGGCTGTAAAGTCTTTGGGACAGAGAATTTATTTTTGTTTTATATTTGTATAGCACTACAGCACCTCAGATCTGTGTTTCTACGGTGTTGGTGAAACATGAGTAAGACATGAACCATAATAGTGAAGGTGATGATCCTGTAAACAGTTAATTCCCATGACCATCTATTGAATTCGAAGATAGTAATCATGTAGGTATGCATTCAAGGATGTTTGTGTTAGTAAGTTCTAGGCTCAGGTGGATCCTGCTTAAGCTTTCACAGGGAGCCAGGAAAAAAAAAGACAGATTGCCTGGTATGTAGTCCAGAGCTTTAAAGGAAAGTGGCTTCTCTCATCCTGTGCTGGACTAGTTTGTCTACCATTTTATATCTAGGTCGTTCATACCAGAGTCTTTTTTTCTCATCTCCAGTTCCTAACAGTTCTATATTTTGTTGCTGTTTTCAAGCAGCCAAAAAATAAACAGAAACATTAAATTTGAATGAAAGATGTGTTTTTACCGGAGCACACTTAAAGCTCTGTAATATAGACTTTTACTATGAAATTATCATAAAACTCTTCAGAAAGAATTGCTGCTGGGAAATTGGATTGAGCAGATGAGCTCTAAACTCTATATAGGTTTCAAGCTGCAACAAGTTCAGATTTGAAGATATATGCATACAAACCCTTTCCAAATGATGCACATTGCTTTTGGAAGGAGGCTACAATAGATTGTTCACTTTCTGTTCCCCTGTTCACCCTTTGGGACACTGAGTACACAGTTTTTGCTTGCCAAATTAACTCACACATATCTGTGTTCTACATCCTGATAAACAAACTGCTACGCAGAAAGGTGCTCACACTTACACACACACATACACACTCATATGAGAAGTCTTAAACCATTCTGTAAGGACAGTCTTCAAAGCAACTGCTCTTGAAATCCTGACTGTTGCCAAAACTAACTGAAAGACATTAGAAATTTCATCACTTTTTAAAATTTGTGTTCTCAGTTAGTAGCATCCTTTATGGTGTAAGGAACAGCACAAGAAAAAAAGTAGTTTTTTCCTCCTATTTTTTTTATGAAGGATGTGCCACTACTAGAAAAAAATGTATCTAGACTATGAAACAGTCTCTTTCATACCACTCATAATGAAGAATGTCCCTTAATGTAGTCCTAGCATTTGCTACACTCATTGTATGCGTTGTTGTGGGCAAGTATACGTGGTAGACTGTGGGCAAAGACAAACTGGTTTTGCCTGTGCTCTGAGTAGAGCAACCAGAAGCTGGATGCACACAACTATCTCAGTGCTGAACCTGAGCTAGTTTGTTCTCCTGAAAGGTGGTGTGCGTTAGAAGTCGGGCCCAGTGCTGCGATAACCAGGTTTAGATGGCTTTTGGTTGGCTTAGTGTGTGGGCATACCTTTTGTGTAATACACTTTCTGGGTAACACATTATGCAGAGATTTCCAGAGATTACATGTTGCATCATTTTTTATCATTAAATTAAGTACTATGAATCTATAGCTATAAAGTTATTTGTAGTAAGGAAACAAAAATCAAATATTTCCTTCTGGACAATGTTTTCACACCCTTTTTCGTGCGACCTGGTTGCACAGCATGTTCCACACTTGTGGCTCAGCAGGTTGAGAGAAGGAGAAAACAGAAAATAGAAACTGCTTAGGAAAAGCTCCCTGCTTTTGAGCTTCCACTCTGAGATGACGTTAAAGTATCACCTTTGCCTCACTGGAGAAAAGCATTGTATGAAATGCTCATCTTCTGGGCTTGTCTACAGCACTATGCACAATGAGACATAGATAGATAGATAGATAGATAGATAGATAGATCGATCTTGATATACCCTTAGTGAACTGCCCCTAATCACAGAGGAAGTTTGAGTGCAAGCCTGGTCTGAGCATCTCTGCAGTCTCTTGCTTACAAGAGCTGCCTTTCCAGCCCACTCACTGCCAGAGGTATAGAAGAAGGGTCCTGTCTGCACGGGATTTATAACTGGGAGAAAATGCACTCTGTCTCTTCCTGTCCACCCAAATCCTTTCAGAAATCACGCATGTAGTGTAAGTGGAGCTCTCTCTCTTCCAGTCATCTATTTGGATTGGAAAGCCTCTTCATTTTCTTGGAAGGCGATCACTTATGAAGTCCCCCTGCAGAATGCTGTTGGGAACGACGCCATGGAAATTATTGATATAATCATGTTTAACCAATTTGTAAAGCCCTAGTAGGGGAGGGCATAAGAAGCCCTCAGTCTGACACTTAGAATTAATGCCAGGAAAGGAAAGTTTCTCCTCCAGAGAAATGCTGAGAAGCCAACATTACATACTTGCAATCATAGTAAACTTGCAGGACCTGAACAGCTAAAAGAATAGTCTAATCAAAAGCTCATTGAATGCAGTGGGAAACTACCCACCAGGTTCAGAGTTGAAATATTGAATGTATTTCTTATCTGAAACAATGGAAAGAAATAATGATTAGAGAACAGTTTGCAGCCTCTGCACGGAAATGTAATGGAGGTTGCCTCCTCTGGTCTTTTGATACTCAGTTTATCCATTTTTATTTGGGAGATAAATCACCAGAGCACCTATGCAACTTTCTTCTTCAAGGGATTTTAAAAATGCATCCCTTAATAAATCTGGCTCCTAATGTCATTGGCCTAATGACCACCAGTTCCCACCCCAATCTTATTTCCCTTTCCTATTCACTGTTTAATGCACATTGATAAACCCAAGAAGGGCCACAGAACTCCTGAAGCTCATTGTGGTTTACTTCTGCCCATCAGCTTTACATGGTGCGTCCTGTGGTGATTGGTAGCAGAACAAGAGCCGTAAGCTACTGTTAAATAAAGTGCATCCTGTGGTGATTGGTAGCAGAACAAGAGCCGTAAGCTACTGTTAAATAAAGCAGGTCAAGACTTGTTCTCTGGCCCTAAGGGCAAGTGGTACAGCATCCATGTGGCTAAACCCCTCTTCCCACCATACCAGATAATATAATAACTATTAATCAGTATAGACCACACCGGGTAGTATTTAAGTTCATGGTATAGATGAATTGGCGTTACTAGTATAGCCAGAGCTGCAGAAGAGTGGAGGAACACCAGGACTGCCATTTCCACTGGAAATGGATTTGCACTGTGATCTTAACACATGTCCGTGAACATGCCGACCACAGGGAACTGACAGCGTCATGACAGTGTGTTTGTTTGGAATTATCTTAATTGATGCTGAAACTATTCATTGCGTCCTGTTTATATAACCTCTAATAATGTCAAAAGATCAAACGCAAAAACCTAGCCTGGCAATTTTCAAAAGCTGTCAGAGAATGTAACAGAAATTACTTAGATGAATGTGCTTTCAAGTCCTGTGAAAAGTAAATGTATGTGTTACACATCAGTCTGCCAGCCTCTATAGAAAGCTGTCCATGGTTGTTTTTTGTTATACGAAAACATGAATTTCTTTTGCAATGTCATGAAGCTTGGGAATCTCAAACACTAATCAGAATATAAATCAAAATGCTTTATGTTCTTTCTTTCTTTCCTACATCTCTGTTTGGACTTTGAGCTTGGAATGTCTGCTCTTAATGTCTGTGGTGGAGGTTTGAAAAGCTCATTGACTCATTTCAGTGTCATGAAAGACCATGGTAGAGGTTAAGACATATATGTCCCATAAACACTTATCCACTTAATTAATGGTGAATTGAATGGGATAAATAGAAATTGTAGGAGTTTTCCCTAGGATTATATTATTATTATTATGTATTGATTTTTGTTTTGGTAGTGCCTGGTGGATTAGTGCCTAGGTACAGGAACATGTGCATTGTGTGATTTCTTGTCTTGAGGACTGGTCCTGTTTTCCCAGAGGGGTGGAGTTTGGCCCATGGATTCGACAGAAAACTCTGTTAAATACCTTTACATGTAGACATGAGGTAACTTTCAAGAGCAGGAAAATTGATGCTGTTGTATCAATAAACAAAATTTATACAACTTGCAAGTCCAGCTGAGTATTTTAACGATCTTCCTTGGGAGAAAAGAAGAGGGTTTGTCCTTGCAATCAGCCACCAATGTGCCACCTGCTCAGTGTGGGTGAGGTGAGGACTCCAATCTGCCAGTGCTTTTCCCTCATCTTTGTTGCAAAACTATTGGAGCTTCTCTAGCCCATGAGTGGTTGGGCTCTGTGCAGCTTCTAACAATTAGATTATTTGTGACACATAATAGTTTTGTTTGTCAGTTGTGACATTACTCCAGCAAAGCATTTCATTCTCAAGTCTGGTGTTGGAATATAAGGAATTATAATCAGCATGCTATAACACTTTGCCTGGCTGTAACCTCTTTTAACACGGTTAAATATTCCTCTATTGATGCTGAACTGAGACTCAAAGACCTCATTTTCAGTGGTTTCCTCTTCTCCTGATAAGTTTACATTTGTCATTTCATAACCATATATTTTTTTTCTCTTCCTGGAAAATGGCAATAACAAGACTTATTCGCTTCATAATGTACTCTAAGATTTAAAAATGAAAAGGAGGCAGAGGACAGTTCAGCAATGACTTCTGCTGAAGAATTTGGATCTACTAGCAGTGATGGGTAGCTTCGCTATAGGCAAACTAAACATGCTAAAGCAGGGAGCATTTACTGGGATTACTTACCTCCTCACGTTACAATTCATCATTTTGTCTTCCATTTAGATTCACTCTAAATGGTCACAGTGCAAGATAAAGAGGAAATCATTCATACCATCTGTGAGTGTGATAAAAACTATTCTAAGAAAAGGTTCAAGTACATGAAAGAGGAAAACATTTTGGTCTCCAGAGTCAAAAACATTTTGATTTTCAGAGGCTCTTGCCTAAATCCAGTGAATGCAAAGGGAACCAGGGGAGGCTGTGATCCTCATAGCCAGGCCAGTGTTCTGCAAAAATGGGAGTTGGCGTGGCATTGATCTTATCGTTAAAGACACTCTGCAGCTTTCTGGTTGTATATTGTACATCTCTGACTTTTAGAAGAGATGATTATATTTAGATAATCCTATGGATCCTCAAATCAAACATTGTATAGTCTTGTGGGAGATGTTAAAAGCTTTCAAGTGATTTTGTGTTCAGACATCGTAAAACAGATTTGTGTGTGTATACACGTACATATATACGTCTCTGTGTGCATTTGTGTAATGATGTAGGTTATTTTGAGCTGCCTAAGCTATCCCCAGCCCTGTTTCTTGGGAGCAACTGAATTTTTAGTCTGATTTCAGTGTCGCCAGTTGACTGTGAACTGTAACGCTGCCATGTGTGTCTCAGATCTACCGCTGACAGGCACTTTCATGAATGTTGATGTCTTCGGCTTAGAAAAAGTAAACAGGGACCACCTTCAAGATGTGAAGGAATCAGGGCTTCATTCCTGAGGGGAGGAGACCTGAAATATTTATAGCATTCACACTGCAGCTAGGTAAGAAGGGCTGGGGGAGGAGGGATGCTTGATATCAACTGTCTCAGTATCTGAGGCCGAGTTATAGTAACACACCCACCTTTCTCTCTCAGCCTAAATTTTTTTCCTTAAAAAAACCCCAAATAAACAAAGGAAACACTTTTCATGCAAACTGTAAGTGGTAATGGACAGTGTCTCTTCTTAAAATCCAGGTAGGAACAGCAGCAGATGGGCCAAACATGATCTGTTTTCATCCCTTCACAGCGCAGTACTGGTTACTAAGACAACTTTGCATAATTACCATTTTGAAAAGCAAACTGAAACTAACAAATTGCATATGTTTCCCTCCTTTCTTTCTCCCTTCCTCCTCCATCCAGTGCAGCTGCTTTTGAGGATGCCCCAGTTTCTAATTCTGTCCCTACACTTCTTCCCCTTTCAGGATTTCCTCTGCATTTCTCTTCCTCTCAGGCTAATTCCAGCCATTGTTGTGGTTCACCTTTACCTCCTTCTCCTGATCTTTTTTCCTAATGCTTCCCATTGATTCTACTTCTCCCTTGCCTCCTTTCCAGGTTGGTTGGGCCACCCCACTGTCAAACACATTAAAAAGTCAGCCTGTTTTTCCACATCCCAGAGCCTGAGCACGGGAGATTATTTTCAGCCAGCCTGACAGAAAACCTCCCTGAGCTCCAGAAGCACACAGTTGTATCTCCTTTCAAAATTAGCCACAGTTTTTAAATTGATGAAAGCTAGTGGTGCGCCCTTGTCTTGAGGAGTTGGACACCAGTTTACAACAGCTGAAATTCTGTTGTTATATCCTACATTATTCACTGGAAACAAATCACAGAGAAGACATTTGAATGACCTAGAAAACAGACTGACTCACCAAAGTCTCACTTTTGGACATGTATGTGTTTTACTGCTGCTGCCTTCTACCTTCTGTGTGTGCTCTTCTCTTGTAACCTAGACTTTATGTTATTTGAACATAAGGGCAATGGTGCAGATCTACTTAATTTCATCTTACTTCTGGTTACCCTTTGCTGTTGACTGACTTTAGACCATTTTTAGTAGTGACACATGAAAAAATGCCTTGAATACAGCTTTTAGGCACTTCTGCAGTATCATGAGTCACTGACATCTCCAGGAACATGTATCTTCAGTAAGAAGGAAGAGGAGGAACAAAGGTTCAGAGAATGAGAAGGCAACACCAATTTAAATGAGAAAGGGAGAGGGAGAAAGTCTGCACATCTCCACATCTTGTGGGGTGCTGATGCTACCCAGGAGGTAGGAAGCTAGTACAGAGGGTAGAAAAAGCCAACACCATTTTTACCCGTCTCTTGTGAACGATGTGTATGAATAAAACAATTACCTGGGATGGTGAAGCAGGTCTATGGTAGACCTGAACCATGAGACTAAGTTCCTGATTCCCGTCCCTGTGTCATATCCACCAACAACACTCCCTCACTTAATGGGGCAAAAATTGGCATCACATCAAGGTGGAACATTCTGTGCCTCCGCTGTGTTGACTGCTCCCTCACTGAAGACAGTCCTGTCTGTTTACAAACTCCACCAATGTACTTCCTAGTGTTAAGTTCCCCTTGGGTTAGGGATGAGTCCAGGATCCCTGACTTTCAACAGTGTGCTCTAGCTTATGTATTGAGCCTTCCTGGACAAGCATGGCATGTTTTTCCCAACCAGACTAACTCCACATGAGTCAATAAGTGCTTTCATACAAAACAGCTTTCAGCTCCCTACCTGTATAACAAATTAACCTTCACTTTTAAATTTTAAACTGTCAGTTGTGATGTCACTCTGTGCTTAGACTAGATGTATCCCTTAACAATATTAAATTATAATGTTTCAATTGTTTTAAATTTCACAGGGTAGAAAAGTATAAAATACGAGCTGAAGTTGTTATCTTCTCTGTGAATATTAGCTGCACAAGCAGGGCTTTCCCGAACTTGTAGAGGTCATTCAGGCCCCTGAGGGACTGTTGTGGGCTCAGTGTCCTGAAAAGACATTGAAGAGGTATAACTCCATAAGCATCTGGGCACAGGTGTCTCTGAGAGGTAGCCCTGTTACTTCTAGGGAGAAGAGCTGTCCCTTAGTCAAGGTTTGAAAGGAAGAGTTTTAAAAATTAAAAAAAAAATCCCCTAAATTTAGTTTCATAGATAAATAAGAATTTTTTTAGTAAGAAACATATCCCTGAAATAAAAAATCAGAGCATTTCATTTTGAAAATTTGACATAAGCTTTTGACTATTTTCAGTGTTTTTCTATTTTCTTTTGTGACTGAAAACAATTCAACCTAAATTTGTAATTTTTGCATCAGCTGCATCTCAATTTTTGGATGGAAAAGAGCCTCATATCATTGTAATACTAAACTGTGACTTCTGGAAGGAACAGAAGTGTTGTGAGCATGTTTGTATTCACTATGAAATGAAGACTTTTTCTTCTGAGGAAGGAAGCTGATGGATGCTCCTTGGGGGCTGTGGGGTCTCCTGGTGAGGACTGTCAGCACAGGGACTACCCTCTAGCCAGGGAGCAGAACAGGCAAGGAGGCAGCCAGAGGCAGCCCCAGGCATCAGGCATGCCCATGGGACTGGAGACAGGCTGAGGTCACACCAGAACTGCAGCCTGCAGGTGGGGGTCAGGATCAGGTCCACTGAGGGGAACCAGGGTCAGACACATCCCAGGATGGCTGGGAGGTCCATGGGGACAAGGCAGTAAATGAACAGAAGATCGAAGACCAGTGTTTCTACTCTGAAAAAAGGTCACTAACACTCCCTCTCATGAAATAGGAACATAGATCCAGCCTTGGTCTAATGAAACAATGACATATTTGAATATTCTTGGAAGTCTCTTATCCAGTTGTCGACCTAGATGGGATTATAGCACCAGGCAGTGAGCTCTACTTGCAGTGCAGCTCAAAGGTAGGAGAGACTCCAGGAGATTGAAACACGGGCAGACTGTAGATAGGCAGATAAAATACTGCATTTCTCTACTTCCAATTAGTGTGAGAAAGATGTGTTCTCCGTGATTTCTCCTTTATGCTAATTTGAGAAAGAAGAGTTAATTTAACTGCAGTTAATTTCATGCCCTCTATAATGTACCCAATTATATTGTCCTAATTATTTCAAGCCCTTATGTACCTTGGTTGAGTGCCTTTTTTGGAAGAGGATATTAAATAACGATTATCCTCCTCATTAATACAATGCATGATAAAGAGACAACAAACAAGACATGGCTGAAAGGCATAAATACAATTTATATTTTTTTGCTCACTTTCCCCCCAAACTTTCCATGACAGCAGTAAAATTAGTTGTGGAGATATGAGGATACTGGGAAATTTTTTGTCTTGACTTGGATTCCGGTTTTGTCTGGTTAATTTCTAAGGGCGTGGGCATCCTAGAAGCTGGGCTTTTCTGAGAGATCAGCTATTATTAACCTATAGCACCAGGTTACAGGTGCAGAAGTTGAGACGTGAATTAATTCTAATTTGTCCTTGTTTTACTAATTTAGACAACGAAGCACAAAAGAGTGAGTCCTAGTAAAGAATAAGGTAGGAGGGTCACATCCATCTATTATGCATGAAGACTAAGATGTGGCAAAATTAGTGCTATCTCATCCATACAAAGGTAGACAGGATTTGGAGACTGTGTATGAGGCAGATGTGTCTTCCCATACTTTTCTCCATAACAAGGTAGCATTTGATTCATCAATTTGCAGGTCTATTGGCCAGTTCTGTTCATGTCACTATACATCAAGAGCTCAAAAAGACTGACCTCTGCCTCCTGCTTTCTCGCATGTGCATCCAGATCTCAGACAGCTGCTTAAGTCTATCTCCTGCTCTGTGTGACAGATTGGTGACACCCAACACTCATGTGGTAGGTGGGCTCATTATGAAGGACAAGCAGCAGTGCTGAGGTACAGAGAGCAGCACACCCAGTAAAGATGACAGCCTTCAACTGTCATGTGATTGAGCAACATGCCGTGGCCTTCCCCATTCTATGAGAGGTCCCTCTACAACACTGGAAAAGGAAGTACTTGAGAGCTGGGACTGAGGATAACAAGCACTGTGATCAGAATACATGCTTTTGTCTGGAGGCTGTTGCACGAGTGGTAGAACAGTCCCTACTGAGCTCAGATAAATGATTAATGTAAGGGATGACATAACCATTGAGTCATAGAACAGTTTGTGTCAGAAGGGATCTTTAATGATCATCTAGTCTGATCCCCTTGCCATGGGCAAGGACAACTTTCACTAGACCAGGTTGCTCACAGTCTCATCCAACCTGGCCTTGAACACCTCCACAGTTGGGGCATCCAGAATTTCTCTGGGCAGCCTGGTCTACTGTTTCACCATCCTCATAATAAACAATGTCATCCTTATAGACAAACTAAATTTACCCTCCAAGTTTAAAACTGTTGCGCCTTGTCCTGACAGGGCCTAGTGAAATGTCTCTCTCCATCTTTCTTATAAGCTCCCTTCATGTACTGAAAGGCCACAATATCCCTGAAGCTTTCTCTTCCCCAGGCTGAACAACCCCAAATCTCAGCCTTTCTTCATAGGACAGGCCCTCCTCTGGACCTCCTCTAACAGGTCCGTGTGTGGGGACCTCAGAGCTGGATGCAGTAGTCCAGATGGGGTCTCATGAGAGCAGAGTAGAAGGAGACAATCACCTCCCTTGACCTGCTGGCCATGCTGCTTTTTATCAAGCCCAGGATATGATTTTCTTTCTGTTAGTGTACATTGTTGGCTCATGTCCAGTTTTTCATCGACCTATATCCCCAAATTTTTGTCTTCAGGGCTGAATATATATAATATAAGGGACTAGATAGGATAAAGTGTCAGCTCATATCATTTTCATTCATGCAAACTTTGTGAAGTGCAGAAGTGTATATTCAGTAGACAGACCAATCCCAGAGATGATTTCTTCATTTTGTTATATCAAGATCAGCAGAAATGTAAAGGAAATTAACTGCTGCCTGTGTTGTCTGTAAATCTCAAGTAAATGGATAACAACATGCTATTTGGAGTTGGAAAGAGTAGCTGGCCTTTAGTAGCTTCCTCTTTCCCACCTGTTCTGGATATTGCTTAACTGGGAAGATGAATAATGAATCAGCCGTTTCAGGCTCTTTCAGATTCTACCTTGTCCGGAAGAGAAACTGCAAGATTCATCAAGCATAGAGTAATTAAAACGTGTGCAGACAGAAATACCCTGAGTCTACATAAGCTGATGTTGCTTCTGCCATTTGGCTCATGTAAAGATTCTTTAAATCCTCTTACAGTCAAAGGCTGTAGGGGAGTATGCTGTTAGACTGATAAAAGCATGCCTGCCTCTTTTGTAACAAGCAGCAAAGAAGAGTTGCTGAGTCACCTTCGGTGTGAGCTCACTCTTCTTTTTAGTTACTGAGCAGCAGGTGTCACGAGCCTTTTCTGATGCAACTGCTAGTAATTGCACCGCCGTCACCCGTCACCCGTTGTGTCACTTGGCACCGTGGACAGTGCCAGCTGATGATATGAAGGAGAGAGGGTCAGCATCTGACACCAAAGTCCAAGCAAATTCAGAGAAACATTATCTCACTGAGGAGAAAGAGGGGGGGATGAATACAGCCCAAACAAAAAAAAGAAGGGGGTACAGAAAGGGAGAAGGGAAAAGTCTGCTGCAGAAACATTGCTTCCTTTACCATGGGCAGAGTTTTCAGCAGGTTTTGCGTCAGCCAAGCACATTCTGTACAGCTAAGCAAAGGCATAGACAAAAATAGACTACTCTACCAGGTGAATATTTGTACAAGCTCTTCTTGGATAAAATGCACTTGGAAGCAACTTGGACCTGGGCTTCAGCCCAAATTAGGCTACGATTCCATGTGCAGATATTCAGCATGATACAGTGGCTCCAGCCACTCTTCAGCAAATCAATGCATTTCTCCTCTGCTGGCTCAAAATGCTGGTGATCAATACAGTCTGGGTAAGCCTGCTGGATCAAGTATCCACATAAGTGCATCTACCTCAGCCTTTCCAGGGGCATGTTCATTTCAAGCATTTGAAAAAAAAAAGTGTACTTTCTCCCTCTTTTGTCTGTCCTTGGCTAAATATAGTCTAGATGCTTATGGAGACCATGTTCTTTTCTAGTTCGCTGGCTTCAGTGGGAGAATTGCCCTGGTAATGAATAGTAAATGACCAATAAAGCACCAAAAAAAATTGTCCCAAAGTGATTTTACTAAAGTTTTCTCCTTCTGAAACGCTATTCAATCATGAAGCACATATTTTATTCGGTCAGCATTTTTGAGGGAATGCACCCCCATGCCTAGCAGAATTTGTTGAAGAAGAGCTAAAACAGAAAGATTATAAATAAGATAAAAAGTAACCAGTGAGCTCTCACCCCTGAAATGGAAATACAGATTTTCTAACTTCTTTTTGTCTCATGCAAAAATATACATGCATACACGTGTTTGTACATATAGTCCAGTGGTTCAGGTTCTTGCTTTGTGTAGGACATAGCTCAGTTTGCTTTTTTATCAGAGACTACCTGTAAGGACTAGGTCCAGTAACCATCTTGTCTGCCCAGTGTAGTATCATTAAACAAATACTGTAGCTCACTGCTTAGTTTACAGGGAGATTAAGGGCTTAGAGTGAGATTCAAAGCAGGTTGCATGCTAAGCAGGGAGCTGCAGTATGCAGCCAAGAGGTAACCAGGAGAGAAATGCAGGGCCTGGGTGGGCAGGGGCAAGATGCATGTCTCCAGAATCCTCACTCCAGATCCAGAGGTGAGACACTGCCCCCAAAAGTACACGCTTATAGGTGTTTTTTTGAGAAGCCATCAAGTCTCACCTATTTCCTCTGAAATGGTGACTGAGTTCTTATTGTCACTTCACAATCTTCTTTCCCTAACACACTTTATAGAGTACTCAGTGGTTGAAGGACTCACTCAGGATGCAAGTGGTCCAGGTTCAAGTCCCTCCTCTTACTGGAGAAATGCTGTTAAATATCACTAATTGTCAAGCTGGACCCGGGTTGCTCTCCAGAGCTCTCGATGAACCTGTGCAGCTGTAGAAGAGGATTCAAGAATTCCTGGGACAAAAAACGTCCACAAGCAAGGCTGACTATAGTCTCCTTGGAAGTGGGAGACCTGGGTATTTGTCACTGTCAGTTTAACAGATTTTTCTTGACACACTCACTGTATATAGCACACGTACTCTGCAGATGGGGCCAGACAGTGGCTTAGGCTGCCCTTGGAGAGCAAAAAACCAGAGAATGAACACTTGCTAGACTACAGGCTCTATTGGCATTGCTTTTTAACCTTGAATTTCTGTTCTGGAAATTAGCTTGCTAAATCTGAAGAGGAGAGAAACACGCCAAGCTCTTCACAAGCTGACTCAAGCTGACAGTTTTTCACAGAAGTTTTTTTGGACACTTCTAATTCTCAAAATACTTCATAACTTCATAACTCTTAGCTAAGAGCTTTTGAGGGCCAAAAAAGGGTTTTAGGATTCCTGTGTGTAAACTAGACAAACAGATCCTCTCTCTTTTCCAAAAACCTCAAAATCAGGTAGATGTTCTGTCAGTATCAAACACCAGAATATTTATGATCCACCAGCTCTATGCTTCCCTATCGATTTGCCGCTTCATCTCAAATTGGGACATGAGTCCTGCACATGGACGCTTGTCACAGAGCCCTGCCCACAGCACTTTGGCAGTCTGCTGCCTCTGGGCAGATTGCTGCTGTGGGGTACAAGAGAAGATCACGAGCCCTTGTGTCTGCTGGTGACTTGCTTGCTCCAGCCATTTCTTTTCTGATGTAGTTCATCTCTTTGAAGCAGAAGACGCTGATTAGTGGAAGAGGGGTATTTCACTAACATATTCCCTCATCACCTTTAACAACTCCAGCTGACTTCTGACTGAAAAAATGTTGCAACCAGCTGTTTGCCTTGAGGCCAGCACACCAAGCCAGGCCAAAATCTGTGCAGTGGTAAGACAGTGCAGACTGCCATGTTGACTGCTGTCCACCGTTCATCCAGCTCAAGGAGTGTTTATTTCCTGATAAGCCTGTGTTCATTTTCTCAGGGGTACCAACTCCATCAAATTTCTCCTGAAAGATGGTTTAAAATGCCAGCAGTTCTAGTAAAAAGTGGAACTAATATAAATTCCTTCTGAAGATACAGTTGGTTTACTGTTGCCTGGAGAGATTCCCTGCCTGTGTTACTGTATTTTGAATCATTTTGAATATCACCGCAAAATTTCTCTTAAGCAGCACTCCTTTCCTGTTATTCTTGCTTACATCTGTTCACTGTAGTAATGGATATTTTTCTGGCTGTAAGCAGTTATGCAGCATGACACTTGGCAAATAGATGCCTGTGCGTGCAATAGCTACTGTTTCTTGAAGACTCATTTGGCCCCTGTCCCCTCTGGGTGAGACAAAAATATAAATATATTGCTATAAACTGCTTGACAGCCTTTCATGACTACTGTTACCTTTTTGACTGACATTGCTTATGCTTGAGCTCTGCTCTGAACTGAACTCTTTTGGGAAAATTTAAAGGATTTGATTTTAAGCTTCAAATTTTTTGTTTATGTTTGCTGAATGACAAGTTGTGCTTCTGCTATCTAGTCAACAGCATATCTGTCCTTTGTAAGTAGCATGCTGTTTATATGTGATACAATTATTTCCACTAACTGCTCAGAAGCCAACTGATCACTCTCACAGCCATAAATGAATCTGTTTGACAACCTGTTCTCCACACAGTAGGTAGTCTTCCACCCGCCAGCTAATTTATCATTGCGTCTGCCTTGCTCTGCCAAGGGATATGTTCCAGTGCATTTATTTTGTTTCTAAAAGCTTGTGACTGGCCATTATCCTGGGAGGAGAGACATGTAGAAGAACAAAAATTTTATGACGTATCTTTCTGTCTTTGCAAAAGTCTTTCTTGAAGCGTCTCAAAGAGATCTCCTGTTTTCATTCTCTTTTACAGGCTGTACTTCCCAGTAATGACAGAGACCTCCACCAGCCCAGCTGGTTGGCCCAGGCTGGATGAGAATGGTTCTCAGTGTTGGTGAGAAGTGCTTAATTGATATTAACATGGATGGAAATGGTCTGCTCAGCCACAGAACAGACGTCATTTGGTACACTTTCCTCCCCTCTAATGGTACAGTGCTCATGCAACCTGAAAGGACCATCTGCAGATCTCTGAGATTAGTGCAGGCCTGTTTATTGTTTGGCTTTTCTGTTGGTTTCCTATCTGTCTGACTCTGCTGTGCTAATTGCCTTGATATATGAATGTCAAGGTTGCCTAGACATCCCAGCAAGCAGCAGATTTTTTAGCATGCATTTATTCCTAATTCAAAATAAGTCTAAGAACTTGCTGAACTGAGCAGCCACCACAACGGGAAAACCTTCATCATCCGGACTGCCTGAGACAAGCTCTTCTGCTGTGCCATTAAGCAGTGATTCTGTGGTCTGAACTCTTCAATATTGTTTGCGTTTTTTTTTCCCCAGGACTCAGTGTTCAGGTTCAAGACCTTTCCTGACACATCTCTCTTTCTCATTTCAAGCCAAAGGTATGTGTTCGAATCACAGGAAGACAGCAAAGTTCATAGATGATGGAAAAGGGTCAAAGTAGTAGGTAACACCTGCAAGTCAAGGCTATCTTTTTGATCCCCTGTAAAATCTGGGTCCTTACACTTCAGTAATAGGATCTCCTGTGTTTTAGCCTTGTCTTGTCATGTATATAGAGGGATTAACACCACCAGAAGGGCTACTGAAGATGCCACTCAAAAGAATGGACAGGGCAGTAACTTATCAATAACAGTATCATCCCTTCACCTACCAGACTAACAGAGACATGTCTTGTTTCTATTAATATTTCATAGAACCAGCTGGTACTACTAGATCCTGCCAGTCCCAGTGAACTTCATTTTAGCCTTTTATTAGCTTATAAATGTGATAGGGTTGATTGATACCATTTAATGGAACACTTTCCACCCTATTCCCCCCTCCCTTCCCACCCTGAAAAGTCTGACATTCATAAATTGAGGAGGTCAGTAATTTGCATCCAGCTGAGTGGTTGTCTGGCTTTAATGAGATGATTTGTAATCATAAGCACTGCACTGCTGTGGTGTCTGGAACAAGGGGAAAAGGAGCACGTATGTGTACTCCAGCTGAGATGAGGGAGAGGTGACGGGAGGGAGGGAAAACACATGGATCAGAAAACGGAAGCAAGCCTGGGATGACATAAGGAGCTCCATTAAATGTAATACAATAATGCTGGCCTGGTTAGCATAAGAAGAGCCAGCGGCTGGCTGATGCAAGCCAGTGAAACTCCTGTTACATAGGTCAGGCAGACAGCTTTCAGGATTGCTCTTATTCAGAGCTCCTTAGCATAGCTGAAAATAACGGGTTCATTTTTGCCAGCTTTAAGCCCTCAGTGCCCTTATTGAACAGCTCTGTTGTTCCTCTCCCACTCCTTATATAACAAAAAGACCTCCAGACCAGGAAGGTGTTTCAGGGGCTAAACATGTTATATGTTTCATAGTTGGCACATTTCTCATCAGCTATACTTTCAGCCTGTTTTCCTGAAAAAGCGTATCATTCTCTGTGTGTATTCTTCCTCCATCTGATGCATTTTTAACCGACTGTCTCTTTTCATTTCAGTCACAAAGCAATAGCAAATTCTCCCAAGTCTCAGGTAGGAGAGAGACGGAGACTACTAATCCCTTCACTGGGGGAAAGACTCAGAAGAAAATCCTTCTGGGAGAGAGATATTTTTAATTCCCTGGCTTTGATAAAAGCTTCTCTTGGCATCTGTTTCAGATCAGACAACCACGAATCTCACCACAGGCACAAATCCGTAGGAAGCCAGGCTGCAGTAGCTCCCCTGCACACACAACTACTTTCTCTGGCTAGCTGTGAGAATTTTGCACCTCCCAAAGACTATCTTTCCCTTGTCTCCAGGGTTTCTCTCCTCTGTAGTAGCAATTCTCTGAGATTGTCACGCGATGTTTTTTCATTAGGAATCCCAGCTGTGGAGGACTAGGTTTCTTTATCCATGTCTCCAGCTGTCTTGAGTTATTCTGCAGCAGCCCAGGTGGACCAGTGTAGTTTTTCTTACAGCTGCAATGGAGAGGCTTGCACCAGCTTTAAGGTTGCTATTTTTTTAATTCATTAATTACTTTAAGTTAGAAAAAATAAAAAGGTAAGAGTGCAAACTGGTCTGTTCTGCTACAAGCCCCTTCCAAGGAGAAGACACTGAAGTGGGTTGGGGGGGGGGCTGCTGGTTTATCCTAACTCACGGTGTCCCTGTGCAGTTTGTGATGTACAATAATGTTGTTCAGCCTGAAGCCCGTTTACGAGGGGTAGTATCTCCAGGACAGCCTGCAGTCAGGTCACTTTGTTAGAAAACAGCCATACCACCACAGGGCCCCCTCCCTTCCTTTACCAGTTTGTATAAGGTGATGTTCAGCCCTAGCTCACCTCACCTTTCTCAGTCATGACCTCACATCCCCTTCCTCATCTGCCCCTGGAGCATGAACATCCTTCCTTCCAGGCAACAAACAGCTCTTTTCTCCCCTTCTCCTGAGCTCCTTCTGTAAAACATACATGCTTGATGTGCTTCCTTTCCTGCAGATGTTTGCAACCCTGCAACATAATCCCTTCCTCCTCTTCCCTGGGGAGGCATGTTACCTCTATGTGAAGTAACAGAGATGTAAGCTACAGGGATGTGTGGGTGGCCTTCAGAAATCATGCCAGTAAGATGTTTCTCAGCCAGATTTTTAGTTCCAACAGGAAAAGAAGCAGCAACACAACTCTACACAGCAAACAATCTATCTTTTAGGACATAAAGTGCCTTTAGTCACCCTCAGGGAAAAGCTTCCTCTGGGTGAGATGTATGTCCCTGTAGATGGCTCTTTTTGAGAAGAGCCCTATCCAGGAAGCAGGTCCCCAGATTCTCTACCTTTTTCAGGCTGCGATTCTCTCTAACTCCACCAGCAGGTCTGTGAGCTGACAGTATCTTGCATAGTTTTTACTCAGAAGGACCAACTGCTTTGCCAGGTTCTTAAAAAGTGCCCAGCTACTCTGCTGTTTACACAATGTATCATCTGTCAGAAAAGAGTTTGATGTATATAGTCTTAATGTTAAGAAGAACATAAAAAAATTGTAGATTGAACAGAGGGTCAGGAAGAGGGACATTAATTTTTACTGTTCCTCTAATGTACAATGTCTCCTCTTTGTCTAGAGAGTATCCCACACATGATCACCCCTTGGCCAGTAGTGTACTCTAGTGTAGCCATTTGAGCTAAGAAAAACCTTGAAACATTCATTGATGCTGTTTTATTATTTTTCCAATCATGTTTCATTGACTTGACTTGTCCTGTCCCTTTGATCAATAGCAGACGTCACCCAGCATGAGACATGTTTTGGATTGATTTAGAGTGCTTGTTAGTACCAACTTCTAAATCACTTTGCTGAGCTTCCTTCTTTTGATGTTGTTGGCATTGGATAAGGTCTTGGGCTGGAGTTTTCAAAAGAACAGAACTACTGAAGAGTCCAGAACACTTATTGCTCTCCAACTCCTGTTGAAAATCTCAGGAAAAAGCACAAGAAATTTACTGGCTTTCAATTCTAAGATTTTCAAGCAATTTAAGTGCACATAGCTGCTTTATGAGGTTTTCAGAGGTGCCTTTCAGAAGCTGTGTGCTTGGGCATATTTGGAAAGTCTATTAGAAACCATTCAGCATCTTTATATGCCTAAATTCCTTTAAAACCTGACTCAGCATGCTGTGATACTCTTCTGTGTGTGTGAGACCAATGGCATAAAGAGAAGGCTCTCAGTGAATGACTGATGCTGTATGAATGTGTGGAATATGAGCCAAATCCCAAATGCAAAGGCTCCTCATATGTTATAGTCATATAACCCATCCAGTTGTTTCTTCAGCAGTTGTCACAGCAAAGCTGTCATTTCCTAGTTCAAGAGCCTTTGTCACGTCCTTACCCTTGATACCTACTCTGGTAGGAGAAAGGATTCATGAGGCAAATGGAAGTGTGATTCAGAAACTACAAGAAGTTAAGGAATGAAAATGCTCCCAGCAGTGACCTCTGTCTATTTGGACATGTGGAATGGATAACCAGGGTTCCTCACATAATTTAGGTTATATTACCATTTTCCTAGAAAAATCCACAGTCTGGATTCAGTTTGCATAAATAGGAACTTCAAAACCAAAGTCTAAAACATCTCATTCCATTCTTGCCAAATTCCAGCTGTAGGATATTTCTGATCGTGGATTGTAACGGTGGAAAATATTGACTGATTCAATTGGAACAAGAGTGAGAGACAGACAGACACATAGACCATTTCCGAAGAGATATATCCTGTTTCCTATGACAGGCAGCTTTCTTATTAAAAGAATCCCAGTATATACATTCTCTATTCAAGCATGAAGTGCTCATTACAAGTCTACATAAATAATGTACACTTAAAATGGTTCCCTGTGCCATAAATATTGACCTTGGTTAATAATTGACTATGGGATTATATGTCTGCACCCCCCAAGCAGTAGTGACTGAGAGTCTTGCCTCTTCCCATCAGGTTTCTTTCCTCTCACTCCTGTAATTTTTGGAGAAGATATCATACTGATACCATCAGTGTAACGATAACACAAGTTTGGACTGCAGTATATAATAATCCCTCTCCCCCTCCCAGTTCTTGCTTAATGTCCCCAGTCATTTCATTGGAAAGTAATCTTTCGAATTCACTTTATAATTTAATCTGTGATTTCTCTACAGATGCTTGCTGTAGTCCTTGTCTGTTTTTGCTTTAACCTTTACCTAACACAATTACAATAAGACATAGCTGTCAGTCCTTTTGCAAGGCTGGTTCATGAGAAGTGTTTCAAAGAGCAGAATGTGGACCAAATTTGCTGCCTGAAATGCAGTGGAGCCAAAGCATTCCTGGTATGTGAAGCTTCCCAGCTTCATGCTTGATAAATCTGTACTGCCTGTAGTGAGCATTTGCAACACGCTACAGATTCATGGAGGAAAAAAAAGTGGGTAGTGAAATGGTGCTTGGCAGAGTTAAGGTTTATAGTGTCAACTGCAGCTATGACTGCTGAATACCTTGTGCCTCTGCAAGTCCCTGCTGTCCAGCCCTTAGCCTGGCCGTGCAGGAAAAATCACTCATACCTCATACACCAACATACCTTATATGTCTAGAATGAGTTGCCCATAGAGATTTGCCTGGGCCTTGTAGATTGGATGAAAACTTTATGCTAAGATAAAATGTGCTGAACAGCATATCTGTGATATTCATGTACCAGAGAGCCATAAGGAAAGGCTTTGATTGCAACAGCATGAAGAGATTTCATCAGGATGTTTTGTCCTCTAAGCTTTGATAGGACTTCTCTCTTTTGGACTTTCTGCAAATATGTAAGTGTTGCTAAAAACGCTGTGGTTCTTCCTGTGGTTCCCAACTGTTACTTTTTTTTTTTTTTCTTTTTTTTTCTTTCCTTTTTTTAATGACAGTTCTACACACATCACATGGGAGCTATCTGGGAAACAGTATCTCTTCTTTATCTCTCAGCCTTTGCAATTCCTAGCCCAATGGCTCCTTGCTTTGAAAGAGAGATATGGAGGATACTGTCCAAAAAGCAAGATCTATTTATGGAGGCAGTGAATACACAGTGAGTTAGGAGATGGTGAACAAAATGTGCAGCATTGTTTGTGAGTCCTTCAGGACAAATAAAAATAATAGAACTGCAACTGTAAATAGCTTATTACAAACATCCAATTTCTATGCTTGGAATTCAGGACTCTATCCAGACTGTAAAATTAATCCTCATTGCCTGCTGGACCTTGGAAGCAGAGCTCCTCTGCCAAAGGTCACTCAGTTCTCAGTGGTGGCATCAGTGCTGATTTGTCTCAGCTCTGTGCATGAACATTTGCTGTGCTTGGTTACCGGTTGGGATTGCATGAAGGACATTGGAAAGGAGTGAAGTGCCACAGCTCCTTCATAGCTAAGAATTTCACCTTAAGGAAAGACATCTGAAAGGACTTAGGTACTAAAACCCAGGTATCCTGGGATGGTCAATAGAAGGAGAATGACAAAAAGGTTTTGCCTTGGGCTAAAATTTTAATTTCTTTGTGAAGGAATGATGAGAATTTGTGGTCAGAGCTAAGGTTAGATGTGGTAAATTATACTACACCTTCAGTAACTACTGGCTTTAATCTTTGCTACACCAAGAATGATAGTCTGTAATACTTTTTTATGGATTTCAGGTTTTTTAATTATTATCTATTAATCAAGTATATTTAGAAATGCCTAAAGGGGCCCAGCTGAGCTGTCTATTTTGCACAGATTTGCACTGATGCAGCATGCACATTTAAAAACCTACTGTAACTCAGTTTGCATCATTATTTTAATTACAGTTTCTACTGTGTTCCTTCCTCTGGAGCACAAATCTCACAATTTATAAACTGCTTTATAATCTCTGCTGGTGGTTTCCTGACGTATAAGAGAAATGAACCAATATCCCCCTCTTACCTCTGTCGTATAGATCACCATGCAACTGCATGATCAAACTTATAAAGTTGTACTGGAAACAGTGTTTAACATGGTTCTGTGGACCATTTCTGGGTCTTTCACATTAGCAAGCGCATAACATAGTCCCTGAGGGAATAAAAGGGATGTAGAAATATCCTCCTGAATGAAACTTCTGTGTCACTACCACCAAAATCTGTTCATAAGACATTTTACTGCCCAGTGTTGCCTGTTACAGTGCATTTTAGATAGCCAAAAAAACCCAAAAACAAAAACCAAACCCCAAAACAAACCACAACAAAAAACCAAAACCAAAAAACAAACCCCAAAAACTCTGCAGAAACTCAAAGCTGGATTACTGGAGTAAATAGAAGTGTAAATTTGACAATGCCTAACTGCACAGCTATTATGCTCTGCTTTTACAGCAAAGATGTTTCCTCAGCAGCACTGAGATGTTTTGTCCCATGCCCCTACCCTTAAGAGCACAACACCAGCCAAAGACTTTCTCAAGATTCAGTGGAAAGCAACACTTAAAGGTGGCCACAAGGCAGCACAGAAGACACCTGGACATTTTCATGTTCAGCTTAACCCACACCATCAGCATAACACCAAGTAGGGAAATTTTTTTCAAGGATGGTCTCATTAGTCAATTATTTGAACTACATTTTTACACCAGAAATCAGTGTCCACTGTTGCTTGACAGGCACTTAGTAGACGATTTCCAGTTATCCCTATACAAGGTACCAGGTGTAGCCCCATGCTGGTTGTTACGATGCAAAACCACACATCAAGTCTGCGTATCCACTCATGTGAGTGAGAAGACCTCTTCCAACACCCCTAGGCTCCAAATCAGAAAAAAGGGCTGCTGGTGAAGGCCTCATGTTATAAAAGAACTTAGAAGGTCCATCTGAGCTGCAGTTGGGAGTTGTGGGCAGCGCTGCCTGTGTTGCGGGGTTGTGAGCGACAAGGCAGAGCCAGGCTATGCTTCTGCAGCTCTCACCAAAGTGGGCAATGGAGAGAACTCCCTTTTCCTCATCCTCTCTCTTCTCCCCCCTTCTCTTATGGTCTGTGAGCTGAAGAAGGCCTGTCTCATCCTGCTTGCATGTGCAGTGCCCTGAAAAATATGGTCCTGATCTCATCTGTGGTTTCCAGGCTTTATTATAGAACATCGAAACAATGGGTGTTTTATTACCCTGAGTGTATCATTTCTGTTTGAATGGTCCCTCAGCATGGTGTTCTGACTCCAGGCTTGCTGAAAGAGGCTTGCACAGTAATTAAAAGATTGTTAATATTGCTAATGCTGTTCAGAGCATAATTCCACATAAAAATGCTGCTGGGCTTTTGGGGGCCATTTAAACATCCAAGTTTTATCCCACTTCAAATTCAGCTTCTGAGCCTCGCCTCCACAGTGGATCAAACCAAGGGCCTGAATCCAACCGTACTCTGAAGCTCCACATTGTATAGCTGCGAGTCATCTTCCTATGTATGAAACTGCATGCTGTACTGTTTTGTATTACTGAAGTCCATGTTCAAATGCTTTTGTGCTATATCATGCAGAAATGCAATAAAATAAACTTTACCATTTGGTTTGCAATGAACATTTATTACAGCCCCAACAATTCAAACCCTGGAGATAAAACTAGTAAGTCCCACTTCCTGATAGTTTATCCCAAACAGAGCTGAGAAAGACACTAACACTGTGACCCAAAACATGGTTCTCACCAGAGACCTCTATCTCATTTCTACACACTGGGATACCACTTTGTCTGGTTTTGCCCTCTTTCAGAGGCAGGAAATACACCTGCAACTCTCAAAGTCAAGTTAAAATTGTTCTGCCCACCTGGGGCAGATTTAAAAAGAAAAAAAGCTGATCAGCAAAGTGAAGATCTGATTTTCATAAAAGCTCACTTCCTATTTTGGCACAGAGCTAATTGGCTGCAGTCTTAAGAACTGTGTACACTGAATACTGGTCTCTTTCAAAATCTGTCACACTGGGAGCTGTTGGATGGTGAACACTTGTGAAAATCTGCCCTCATATCAGCAATATTAGCAAAACAGTTTTGCACCTTGTGCTTAGCTCTATTGAGTGTCTGAATATGGCCATTCATCCTCAAAATCAGATACTTTCTCAGTGGAAAATTGAAATTGGAGTCTGTGGTTTGAATCAGGTGTAGTAAAGTCTCTGGAGGTTTTTCACATTTCTGCTCTGACAGGCAGGATACTGGCTGTTTCTCTCTTCTCTATTCTCTCAACCCACTTTCTTTTTAACACAGGAAAAATATTTCTTGGCACTCAACTTAACCTTGATGAGCCTGGAAGAGTTGACTGCGTTGAGATTTCACTGCATTAATTCTGTCAAGCTAATATGAGAATGAACTCAAGTTTAGTGGTAAACATGTACTTAGGGCACACAGAAAGTGTCTTTACCAAGCTACAAGCATGTAACTGGTAATGAGTTTCCTGTCTAGGCATGGTCTGTGTGTCCTCTCCATCTCATAAACAAAGAATACGAGTTGTTTTCTGTGTGTGGAAACTGGCATGACATTTGTGGCAGCACGAGGTTATTCCCAAAGACTGATAGGAAAAGCAGTTTATCTGTGCTATGGTCAATGTATCATCTTCTCACACTTTTTGAGCCATTTTTTGAGAATGATGAATTGTAGTCATCACTGCATTCAATTAATTTTACTCAACTGGTTCTTATAGTGCATTTGTACCAAATGTCCTCTAACAGCTGATAAATCATCCCCGAGTGGCTGCAGAGGCAGCAGCAGTGACATACACTGGACTGACGACAGGAATGTGTCACACCATGTCTCTCGCTCCCTCTGTCCAGAAAGATTTTTGTGACCTTTGGTGGCATTTGCAAGAAGCCATTTTATCCTGATGTTCCACGGCTCTATTGATCTCTGTGTAGGATTAATCTTAGACAAACGGGCCATATAATTTATGTAAACTCTGCAGGTAATTAAATTCCTTCCAGCAAAGGTCAGGGCAGAATGTTTAAGATTTCATTTGAATAGAAATTACAGTTAGAAATGAAGGGAAAAAAGAGGGAAAGGAAGAAATTTGGAGCTTGTCATATAAATTACTATGGTGTAACTAAGAGGACTCAAGTTATTTCTCAAGGGCTAAGATCCAGTCTTCATCATCTGCACACACAGTTTGGAAATGTTTGTCTATAATGACTGACAAATAACTTCAAGAAATGTTCAAATAGTTCTAATGGATAGTGAATAAAAACATCATCTTTTGTCAAAGAAACCTGAGACTCTCCATTGTAAATGAGCAAGCCCTAAATGCACAAGCACGTCTCTGTAACTGGCCATGATTATAGTATTCACTCTTCCTTCACCAGGATCTCCAGGCTCATGGAGAGCATTACTTTTTTGTTTACCTTCCAATTTCACAAATCTTTGTATTTCAGGGTTCAAACTTGTCTTCTACAAAAAAAGAAAAAACTTTGTCGGGCAAGCCCAGATGCTCATATAAATGCATGGTTTCTGAGCACAGATATTGAACAACCCAAACTACCTTATGATAAAATTTTTTTGCTTTTTTAGCTTGATGTATTCCAGACTATCAGAATGTGGTACACTATTTTGGAAAGGCTTGCATAATTTCTACTATTTATCTGATGAAATGGTCTCTATCTGGACACAACAGAGGACTGTCACAAGGCTGAGTGAGGACTCAGGCTGGGGACAGAGACATTCAGTGGGTGAAATATTTGGAGCAACCCAACCTACAGAGATGGTTTGAGCAAGTGTCACAGTCACCTTCCCTTCCAGTTGAGAGGAGTATACATTCATTCACAGAGATGGCTGTGGTATAAAATAGCTCTCAGTTACCAAACAGTAAAAGTGGTAGGGATAGGTTTTTTTCACAGAAACTCTTTTGTTGTCTTTTTCCTCTGTCTCTCATTGAATGGCCTTTACAAGGCTGCTGTGAAATGGAATAGTGGATTGCCATCATTGAGAAATGCAATCATGGTCTCATACAAGTGTCATGATATTGCTCTACCTTCCTTCCTGCAGCGACAACCTTACTGAGTGCTGGTTTGTTTTTGCCATCTCCAGGAGCTCTGTGTCCCTTGCACCTTGCTTCTCAATGCTCCCTTCACCTCTTTGTATGGTATTTCTCTCACACAAAACCTTTCTCCTCCAATCCTCCCCCCAACCCCAACTGTGAACTCTCCACCCAGCATAGCTGCTCCTTAAATCTGCAAACTTAACTGACTGCCTTGAAACCATACCTGATCTCCAACCTTTGCAGTAAGAAGGACAAAACACACCTGGTATTTAAAATTACAGAAGGAAAGAAAAATTCAGGTTTCAAGGGCCCTCAGGAAGTCTCTAATCCAACCTCCTGCTTTGAGCAGGAACAACTATGATGTCAGACCAGGTTTCTCCAGGCTTTATTCAGTTGGATCTTGAAAACCTTGATGCACAGAGACCACACAGCCTCTCATGGCAACCTGCTCCACTGCTTTAGTGTCATCAGGGCAAAGAAGGTTTTCTTCATAATCAGTCTGAACCTCTTGTGTTTTGCTTTGGGCCTATTGTCCCTCATCCCACCACCAGGCACCACTGTGAGCACCCTGTGTCTATCTTGTTGATAACCTCTTCGTAGGTACTGGTAGACTGCTACCAGATCCTCTCCTCCAGGCAGAACAAGACTTGGTCCCTCAGCCCCACCTCACAGGGCAAGTGCTCTGGCCTTTTTTGAAAACTGGTGCAGTATTTATCCCTTAGCACCATGAGATTCTCCCTGACCTCCATGATCTTTCAAAGAAATAGAGGAAGCATTCCAAGGAAATCATCCAGTTTTCTCACTTCTTTAGATGCAGCCCATGGGCTTGTGTGGGTCAAGTTCTCAGGAGTAGTCTCTGACTTGATTCTCATCCTCTGCAGGTATCTCTTCTTGAACCCCCTCACTAAGCACAGAGGCCAAAGAAGGCTGATGCAAAGAAGGTATTGAGTACCTCAGCCCTATGGGTGTTTGCTTACCTGCCCCGTTCGAATGGGAGCTTGGCTTCCAGCTGCTGTAACCCTGTGAGCACCAACTATGACCACAGCAACTACCATCACTTTGGGGCATTCAGTCACTGTTGGTGACAATCCATACAACTCTGCAAACACAGAGTCCTTACAAACAATAAAGTTTCCAATAGAGGACACAAGCTGTGATAGGAAGCATTTCGGTTGGAGTAGCATAAACTGACATTAATGTTGATGTGACTCAGAGCTGACCTAGGCCCTGTACAATGATATGCTCATGTCAGACAGGCTTTCCTTACAAAATCTTCTTGTACAAAGGAGTTCCAGAAAAGAGGCTTCTATTGACCTCTCTTTATAAGTGAACAGAGAACTGTGGGCTTGCCTGGGTGATGGCTGGGTGAAATGCATATAGCTGGCATGTCACAAGCCACAATAGCCAGACATGGAGGTGACTTCTGTCCTTAAAACCTTACAGTCAAATTATTTAGTGAACAAATGAGATTATTTTGCAATAAATGATTTGAGGAAATGATTGTGTAAAGGTAAAAACACTTGCTTCATTCAGCAAGCAGTGACTGGTAGGAATTCAAAAGCAAAGAGCACCTGCAGCTGCATCTTCAACGCCAGACACCCAACTGCTGAGCACATGCCCAGTTGCTCTGAAATATCTGCAGCATCTGCTGCTGCTGCAGGTCCTGCTGCAGATCTGCTCCAGTCACAGTAGTATCTGCCTCGCCAGCTTTGCAGCAGCATCTTCCACCTTGTAGCTGCGTTTGCTGCAATTGGATCCCCATCTGCTTCTGCACTGGCTGTCTCTCTGATATGATTACAATCACATCTGCTCTGCCATTGACTGCTGCTTTCATTATGGTTATAATGTCATACACCCTCGTGCTTTCTGCTGCTGTTACTGCTATAAATGACGCTAGCATTTGACTTGGCCTTTGGCATGGCTGCTTAAAACATCTGCCCCTGTGTTTACTTGAGGACACAGGTGTAGCTGGGCTGATGTGAACTTAAGGTTCATCTGAACCCGTTTTCTTCACCATTTTCATCCACCATCTC
Source organism: Pterocles gutturalis (assembly GCF_000699245.1). Lineage (NCBI taxonomy): Eukaryota > Metazoa > Chordata > Aves > Pterocliformes > Pteroclidae > Pterocles > Pterocles gutturalis. The sequence goes on along the minus strand of NW_010108354.1, from coordinate 13,796 downwards.
CACACAGATGGGGAAGATGTGGGCACTCTCAGCAAGCACGTGGGAATATTTGCTGCTGATCTTTGCCTGCTCCTGCAGTTGGTGCAGTGGTTACAGTGTTCACCTGGGATCTGGGAGAACTAGGTTCAGATTGCTGCTTTGCAACCAATTTACCAACTGAATCCAAAACAATTCCTTAGGCCCAGATTGTGGAGTTTTACACTGAGTGTCACAGTTGCTGGTTTTCTGGTGGCTGATTTTCACTATGTAAAAATCCCCTAAGTATCCTTGACTTAAAGTTCCCCATGCAATGGATGAGGAAAGTCAGAAGAACCTCAGGAATTTTCTCAAAAATTGCTGCACGGAGAAACGACCTCCTCATAGGAAATTGTAATGGCATGGGTACCTCCTTTCATGTAGGATTCACAGGCTGAAACGATCCCCTGAAGGAATGCACCCATTTCTTTTCCAAATGGAAGTGGAATTGGTCCTTCTTTCCCAAACCACAGCTGACATGCAGTTGCAAGTGACCACATCCCCCTCTGGGTGCAACGGCAGCACTGAAAATGAGTAACAGGGATGAGGATTCAGTGAGTTTCGGCTGTGGGTTTGTAATTACCCCTCTACAGAAGATTGCTTCAAAATCAGTAAAGAGGTGGCTGTATGCGGGGAACTTTCTCTTCTACAAGCTCTGCATACAGCACTTAAATATTCACCAGGTGAGAGGGGAAAGGGTTGGACCACTCATGAGCAGTGAAGAAATCTGCACTGGAATGTTTGTATCATCAGCTGTGGCTCCCACAAGTAGTACTGGAGATACTTAAGAAGACAATAACTTCAGGTTAAAAAAAAAAAAAAAAAAAGAAAGGAAAAAGAAATAGCACTATAATTCTTCTCTGAAGAGGGACTATTATTCCAGGACATGGAAGAGCATTCACTGATGAAATCCTGCTGTTGCTTATTTGATGCGTTCACAGGTTTTCCCAGTAATCTCTTCCATGTAGTAAAAGTCACTTGCTTACCCACAGAAGTACAGAAACAAACTGAACTTTCCCATTTTATTGCAAGTAGTCACACTTCCAGGCCAAAACCTCATCCCCGCACACATGTCCTCCTCAGGCCTGTCTTTACTAACGTATGCTGCCACACCCAGTATTCTTTATTATGAGGTTCAACCCAAAAGCCATATAGTCACGCTGTCATGTTCTGCTCGAGCAATAAGTCACTCTGGTTGAGACAATAAACCCTGTTAAGGTGGGTCAGGCAGTCCCACATTTGCAGAGCTGAATGTACTCCAGCAGTCTCCTCGAATGCAGCAGGCTCCATCTCAATGCTTGCATTTCAATAAGTGTGCAACATTTGCAGAATTAGGAGTCCAAATCTGCCATCCAAATGATCCGCCAAAGCAGCTGGTCTTATGCCTGTCTAGTCAAACTAGACCAAACCTCTGCACCTTTTGAGGTTCACCCATCACTAATAATTAATGTCTGTTTTTGATAAAGCTGGCATTTGGCTTATAGGCAGACTAACAAGCTCCAAAAAGGCCTAGAAAGCCTATTGAGTAATGTATTGCATTACAAATATTAAAAATTACTTCCAAAATTAACATAATCTACTGCTGGGCACGTTAGCATATTAATCTGATTGGAAGCGTGACCTCTTTTTGCCAACTTTCCAAGTGACTCTGTCAAAACTCTAACATTTCCAGATACGTTACAGATAACTATATTTTAGAGATCTGTAAAAATATAAGATACAGGGAATGTAGATATCAAAAAAACCTGTATTTTCAGTCAGCTTTAAAAATTGCTCCTATGTGTTTTTCTGTTACATGAATATCCTTTGTGTTTAATGAGTAACCCAATGTTTCACGTGCTTTAGGCAACTGGTTTTGTCTGGGCTTTTTTCTCTGGCTTTCCATTTTTGAGGCAGATGTTATCTTTACGGTTAAAGAGGTTTGGGCCTCCCTCTGTGATACTTAAACGGACCCAAAGCCTACTAATTTTAATTTCAGTGGCTGCAGCTAACAAATAGTGGGAATTACTGACCTTGAGATGACATGCATAAAAGGGACAAAGTATGATTGGGGACTTTGTCCCTTCTCTCTGTGTCTTTGTTGGACAGTGGCTGTAATATGCATCTGAATCTTTTAGAAGTTTCTTTTCCCTCCTCTGCTTTGTGGATGAACATCATCCAGAGGTCATTGATGCAGTAGAGGATAACATACCAGTCACTAACAAAAGAGGAAAAAGGAAGAGGAAAAAAATAAGATGAAATAAAATGCAGGAAGCAACATGCTTTCTGATGTCTTCATGTTCTCCTGATTCCAGGTGAAAGGTTTGCTTGCAATTCTCAGTCTACTTAGGAGCACAGCATTAAAGCGAGATATAATATTAATGGTAAACTTTAGACCTCACCGTTGACTAAATCATTTTTCAGCTTTTGATGTTCCCTCTTTAATGCAGTTGTTTCTTCCTGCCCTTTTTCTACTCCATGCCTTCTACAAGCATGTAAGCCCATCTTTCTTTGAAGTTGAGGTCTTCAACAGCTGTGTGGTGATCATTGCCCCCTTTACCGAATATCCCGGGTGTCTCACTATGCCCTAAAGGGATTAAAGCCCAATTTCCCTCTTCTCCACCTTCTGAAATGGCTGTTGAGCGGTGTAGGAGTGGTGTGTCCCAGCTCCTCCTGATCAGATGGCAATTAACAGACCAAGAACTACGGCACACAAACCCTAGAGAATAAATGGGAAATCTGAAAAAATATGGACTAAGGAGTAGAGCAAGTAGAGGGGGTAATGAAGAATGTCAAAGTCACAGAAGAATAGAGTTCTTAAGCTTCTTGTGAATATACATTGATTTCACCAAATGATATTGTGTCAAAAAAATTGGAGGAGAATTTTTAAATATCAAAATATTTTGCTTTGACAATCTCAACACACACACACACACACACACACACACGCACACACACACACGAATTTTGGCAGGAAAAAAGCCTGTTCAGCCTGAACTGCGTTTTTCCTTATGCTTTTTTTTTTTTTCCCCAGTGCTTTTTTTTTTTTTTTTTTTTTTTTTTTCCCTAGGTGAGCTACTGAAGAGGAAAAAAAAATCATTTTCTCCTTTTTGATGTCCTGGATGTTGGCAGAATTGAATTCCCCAAATGTGCTGGGCTGACTTAGTGGCCATCTGTCTGAATTGACTGTGCTGTCCCTGGCTCTAATGACCACCCAGCCTGAACTCGGTAAGGGGGAGCTGCCAAGCTGTGGTTAGTTTCTTCCCCAAATAGCTCTAAAGGGTTGCTTGGTGGGTGCTTTAAGTAAAATTATGCTACTGTTCAGTTGTGCTTGATTAAAATGTATCTTTCAGCATTTAAGGGTGGTCGGTGACTTCCTGGGATTAGGAAGGGAAGTGAACTGGCTGGAAAGCAGCAAGGAAAGACATTGTTTATGAGTAGTAGAAGGGCAGAGCAACATGTGTTGCTGAAGTTTGGGGCTTGGTCACATTACTCCAGTTCTGTTAAATTCACTCTGAGTCCCATTTTCTTTCTTAATAGCACACACAGGGATGCTTTTACCAGAAGAGTGATTCATCTGCTGTGGTATTCTTGGTAAGTTTCAGGAGAGCAGGGCTCCCTTGGGCTGTGTGAGCACTTGCCCCAGGACAAATGTCCTCACAGCCTGTCAAGTTGGCTGAGTACAGACTTAAGATTTGGACTTTTTCAACATGTGAGATTTCATTTGGCATAACATTTTTCTTCCCATAATAAATGTTTTAAGCAGCTTTGGAAGTCCGTGCTTTCTCATGATTTCGGCATGGTGCCGTAGTCCCTAGGCTCCATCTGCTTCCAGGGAAGCTCATTGCTTGTCAAGGAGAGACTTCATCATCCACAGAAGTGCAGATATTATAAACTCGTCAGCATGGTTGCTACTTAACAGGTCTGTATGAAAAATGAGTGAGCATGCTCAGGTGCCACTTGACTAATTTACAGAACTGGCAAACTTGGCTGTTCTGAGGACACAGGGGTTGCAGTGGCTGTCAATTTAATGAAAAGAGACATTCCCTCCTCTGTTTCTGTTTCAGAAAGAAATAAAAATAAGTAGATAAAACAAAACTATGTTAAGCCTTTTAATGAGCAATTGTTCAGAGCAGTAAAAACATTGGCTTCCTGAAGAAGCCAATAACTGGTTTAACGTGTTCTTTATAGATATGTGTGTGTACGGCTTAGAATATGAAAATAAACTGTTTATGACCTCCAGAGTCTTTGGAGTGGAGTGTAACATCCCTCACAAGTAGAGATCAAGATTTCTGGGTTTTGGCACAAGTCTTTGATACAGACTCATTTTCTGACAGTAGCAAATTTTATAATTTTCTTTCCTCTTTCTCTCTGTTTGTCAGATGAGTAGGATAACACTCTATAAGGCATTAGCTCTACTCAACTTTTCTAAAGATTCTAAAGATCCCTGGATGGAAAACACTATATTTATATACTGAATCCATCATTTCCAAAGTTTTGTGTCTGTACACTTTTCTGGCTCTATATATTTTCATTGTAACAGAAATAAAATTGAGAACACCCCAGCTGAAAAAAAAAAAAAGAAAAAAAGAAAAGAAAAAAAGAAAAGAGTTTGAGCTTAAACTAGTTTTCCTCTTGTCCTTTTTTGATCCTCACTAGTACTGTGCCATACCTACTAGCTTTTTTTTTTTTCCAAATGTCTAGAAATTCCTCAGCTGTCATTAATGGTCATAGAAGGAGAAACTAAAATATCACATTTTTTATGTAAATCTGTTATTTTTTTGTGCTGAAGAAACAGCTTATTTTGATGGCAGTGTCTTCTGCTGTATTTATGTTCCTCCACTGATCTCATCAGGGTGCCAGATGAGCCATCCACACAGGGCCTGAACCAGCTGGGTCTAGCATTAATGAGGAAAGGGACGTGCTAATTGTAGCAAGTGGTTCAGAGACCTGTGCTTCAAAGCCAATTCAGCCAGACCAGACTGAGCCTCTTGTGCACAGTTTTTCACATGATCTTTCATCATCTTTTGAACAGAAATTCTACATGGAGACACAGAAATTTCACTGAAGAAGTTCTTTTTGCCTTTAGCCAGGGGCACCGCGACCTGCTGTCTTCCTCTTATGAGTGGCAGACTGAATGATTAATCAGGACTATCCTACCAACTGCTGGCTTGAGTTTATTTTATTTTACAACAATAAGGTGAATTAGTGCTAGATGGGAGCATGGAAGGTTTTCAATTGTTTGCTGTGAGCCACCCTCCTTCAGCTTGGATTTGGGTTTTTTTTAGCTAAGGGAACTATCTCCCTGATAAAAGTCTATTTTGCTGTAAGATGTGGGAGTCACGCTGACATTCAGGTAGTTATTGCAGTGAATTTCTTGGTCTCTTAGGTTTTCTATTTGATACTTCTCATTTTGCTTCTTTTAACCTTAGAAATGTGGTGATGCTCACATGAACTTTTAAACTTTTGCTCAGGCACAGGGTGGATGCTGATGGTTCTCAGACATGCAAGTCATTTCTCCTCTCTAACAGGCTCTGATAGGGCACTCACTAACTGCTGTTTTTTGGGTGAAAGATCTTTGGCACCAGTAAGGTACTAGAAAGGGCTATGGCATAAAGCTTTTTTATTGTAAGCTAGAAATTCACCCAAACATCAGGGGTTGTTGCTAGCAACCCTTGTTGTAGCCCCCTAAAGTGAAGTTTCTGTGAAAAAGGTCTCTGGCATCCTGGGACTCTCTTTTAGCAGTTCCAGAAATAAAGACAAAAAAGGTGATCATTGCTGACAGACGCTGTGGGGATCTGAAAAGGGGAATCACTTCTGAGCAGTGCCCAGTCTTTGTGCAAAAGTTAACCAACGGTTTTCTTCTTGAGTGTTTTTTCACAGAGGAGAAAGTAATGTACCAAATATTTCTAAGACCAGGATGCAAGTGCACTTAATATCTCTTTGAATCTCTTTCAAATGAATTAAAAATTTTGTTAATTCTCTGAGGTTTATCAGAAATAAGAAATGAAAGGAAATCATAGCTCTAAAGGGTACTTATTTTATATGTTGTTGTTTTATTTCAACAGGTTTGTAAATTTTGGTTATCCTTTCACAAATGAAAACACTGTGTGAAGGATGTTGTGACCTCAAGTGAATTTGTAAGGTAGCATCATATGTTATTTGGACAGTTGTGTTTTCTGAGGCTTGTTAAAACCCGCAGCTATGATTACCCTCAGCAGGAGTCCTTTCCTTTTCATTTACAGTGGTGCTTACCCCATTCTTCATAAAACCTAAGCTTACTGACTGTGTCTGTTCATTGAATGTATCAGTTTGCTTTGAGTTGTCTGTATAATGCACACTCTAAATATTAGTTAAGAATAAAATGGTTATTAACTGATTTTATGTTTTTTGTTATGAACTTACAGTTGTGAGCTAATAGTATCCTAGTTCACAACAGTCATCTCAGTCATCACTTGCTCTCTGGAATTTAAATCTGTTTTACGCTTCTGTGTTTCAAGATCTTTATTTTTATATATAACCTTTCATCCATCTTAACCAGCATTGTTTTATACGAATAGAGATCAGTTCACATTATGTACCCTCTTCCACACATCCCTGGACAGGGACACTTAGAACATTATCAATATTATGCTTCACATCTAATCATCAGCTAGTTGAAACTGGGAGAAGAAAACGTTTGTTTCTATTATGTCATCTCATTCTACTTCATTGGTCAACATCTCAGTTATAGTTGTGATAGTTAGTTGAAAAGCATGAAGAACTTCAACAACCTGTGTTCAGGAGTTATTAAGTATTGATAAAGGAATCAAAACTGACCAGGGCTTCAACTGAAAATCCGGCGTATGATAGGAACTTGTATTGGTCTTCTGGGGTTTTCAACTTTGAGATTCCTATTGTAGGCAGGAGCTGAGATTTGTCGGAGAATTTGGGAATGAAGCAACTGCACCTAAGATTCTGCAATCTCTGCAGCAGGGCAGCATGTTTTTTCTTTCATTCACATCTGTGATGAAATTTCCATGAATGACATTGAAATTAACAATGATTGTAAATCCAGAAGCAATTCTGATCATTACTATGAAGTTCAGTGTAATTCAGATTCTTGGTCAAGGTTGACTGGGAAAAGGTGATGTGAGAAAGATGTAAGTAAAATAAACAGAATCCTTCCTATGAGATGGCTCCCCAGCCCTTCCACAACTTTCAGGATCAACCGTGTTGTGCCTCACAGCAAATTTACATCCGCGAAAGGTCATTTTCTGTCAAGTAACTGCACTTGTATACAAAGAGGCCATTTCAACCTTGTTCCTTCAGTTTGTCTGTTCTGTGATCAATATCACAGTCTAGACCTGGATGACTGCAGAATCTGATTGCAGCTTAATTTCCCACAAGAGTAGCTAGATCTGCTGAAACAGCTTAAATTTGCTGCACTGAATAAGCAGGCTGAGCGACAAATGTCCTCACACCATATTGGGAAGCCCAATTAGCACAGCAGAGTGTGCCTTGCTGTGTTATTTTTCTCTCTGTTGCATTTTGAAAGGATTAAGCTCTGGGACAGTCATTGCCAAGTAAAGGGAAATAACATTGTCATCCATCACTGAATAACTAATTCTAAGGAAACTATAGAGGTGTCTTATAAGGTTTTCCTTAAATATTTGAGGCAGTATGTTAAATACTTGGTGACCACTAAGGACTTTAACCCAATTCTTCATTAGATTTAACTGAGGCAGTGGAAAGAACTACCTTCCCTAGCGATCCTCATTACACCTGCTGTCAGATGACACTGTCCCCACAGTGTGTTTGGAGGTGGATCTCATCTACAAAGTTTACAGCCTGAAGGCAAAGAGCACCAAAGAGAAAAGCAAGCTCATTATTAGCTTTGACTTCATGCACTGCTAATGAGGATGGGTAGTTTCATTTAGGGTGGCGTCTGCTTTCCCTAATGCCAGCAGTGCCTCTGTCTTGAGTTGTTTGTGACTCTCCTGAAAGGCTTCACTTTAAGGCTCAGTTTAGGACGAGCCTGAATCAACACCAATGGCCTCTAAAATGCTGAGCTGTAATTTGTGGTGGTTTAAAAATGCTTCAGGGTTAGGTCTGTCCCTGTTGCACAAGTGTCAACTCTGGTGGAGAATCAGAAGGGAAAATTTGTGAGCAGTAATTGCTTCCACTGTCAAAGTGTAAGCCACTAGTATATATGAGGATCCCAGAGACAGCTCTTGGTCTAGTTTGCCAGATGAAGTGAGCTTGTCTCTGCTAGATGAAGGGCAGGTATCAGAAGGCTCTTTTCCCTGGACAGACAGCCAGGAAGGGAAGATGCAGACGGAACCATGTCAGGGGATGTGCTCAGATGACTCACCTCAGCCTAAGCTCCCATCAGCAGTAAATACAAGCCAAAGTAATGTAAGGACATGTTTAACCAGCAGATTGGGCTGCACAGCTTATTCCACCATGGGGACTCTTGGCTGAACTTATTTCTACGTCTCTGTTTTCTCTTCTTGTGCCAACTACCTCCACTGAAGGTAACAAGGATGAAACTGTATATTTAATTTTTATGCTGAGATTTAAATGATTCAGCTATGTAGGCATCAATGAAAATAAGAACAAATAAAGAGAATGGATTTGGGGAAGGAAGGCAAGTACCGAAGACAAAGGGCTTAGGTACCTCCCAATCACAAACCACTCATACAATGGGCCATTAAAATTTAGCTGAGTTGAGTGTATTGTTTTTAATTTGTATTCCCATAACATACTCTGTTGAGGAGGGTGTATGCAGCAAATGCATATTAATGATGCTACACATTTGCATATTATAGATCCATAATACCGAGGGTGTAGTAAAAATCTTTATGAAAAGTGGTGACTATGCAGCAGTCAATTTTCTCTATATCTCAACCATTTTAATGCTTTTTTTTTTTTTTTTTTTGCACACACACAGATGCACACACACACACACAGCTATACTACATTAAGGGACTAATGACCTGCAAAATTCCATTTATAAAAGATGAAGAAATGTTAGATTTATATAGAGAATCATCAAATTATCTCTTCTCTGGAAGATTTGCAGTTCTTTGTTCATTTGTTCTAAAATTTTTTAAACCAACAAGCTGCCCAAAGTATTGTTTGTAAAAACATATATTTAATCCACTTCAGCTTTAGTGCCAGGAGAAGATTATCCTGAATATCATTTTCAGAATAGCTTGTGTGGCTGAATACAAATTGCTGCAACTCAACCCTTTACAGTGAAACCAGCACCATCTGGGCTAACAATGGGTTGTTAGTGGTAGTTAAGTTTAGTGGTTATCTCAACATAGCTGAACAGGCATGGACCTCAAATCAGAATGAAACCAGCAACACAGTCTGCAAACAGGTCTCTGTTGGTCTAAGTGCCTGGTTTAAACCTCCTTTACTGTGGATAATGCTTTGGACAAAATGTGCCCGATTTGCCTCCCATCAGTGCAACCTGCCATTTGCCAATGTTACTGGTTCAAGCAGACTTAGAAATGTGGTAAAACAGACAAATAATGTGGTCAGTTATACCAGGATATGAGAAAAAGTCTTGGATGCCACTTGTCAGTCTCAGTGAGGGAAGGTTTTCTTATGTAAGAGATAAGATTGTGGCCCAGATTCCTCCTGGCTTTGTTTTCACCTTCAGGGAAATTGCTTTGTGTGCCACTGCAAACCTTCAATGTTCTGTGTAAAGGCTAAAGACCAACTACAAAGATTTCTACTTCCTTTTCAATGAATTTTTGTGCTCTGAGAGGCAGAAGTATTGCTTGTACCTGTTTCTCGCTAGAGTAGAATCGTGCCAAAAATGGGGAAAAAGTTGACTCCAAGCTCATGGCACAAGAGGTTGATTTTGGGAAGTCCAGCTGATCACAAGAAGCTTCTGGCTCAGAGGGCTCTGCACAATTTGCCATCAGCCAGTTTTTTCATATGGACATTCATGGAATGAGAATTAATTGATGTCTGGGTCAATATGTGGCCTGGACATGAAAAGTTTGCTAACTCACTCCATCCCATAACGAAATGAGGGAGCGGGAGATGTCTGGTCTCGTGATGCCAGCTGATCCTACTCTCACTGTATCTTCCTGGGTAGTCCCTGTCCTCACTTCTTCCATGGTACAGCAGGTGCATCACAGGTACGCTGCCTGCCACTATGTACTTTGCTGCATACAAAGTAGAAGTCCAATCTGTCTCCTGCTGTTGTTCACAGGTTTTGCCACTGACTACACTGTGAGCTGGAGCATATCCTAATTTATAGAAACCAATTGATCTTTACAAACCCAAAAAAATAAAGTAAAATCATCTTTGGACCTGCTCAATGTCTTCATGCTCTCAGTGACACTTCCTTTAAGGATGGCAAAGCAGAGGTTTGGGAAAGCAATTTTTCATTCTGCAGACGCTGTCTGACTTTAGGAGTAAGATTTATATTTTCAGTTTATGCACAAATCTTCATCCCTTGTTTTTTAAGGCATAATAAAAGTAGAACACTAAAGAGTGGAGGCAGGGGAGGGTCTAAATTTTATGTATGTATGTATCCCACTAATCTGCATTTATGTTTTTAATATCTACAGAAGTATTGTTTCCTTTCAGATTTATTTTTAACCTGAAAAACAAAGAAAAACAAAAAATACTTTGCCCTTGGATCTTCAACACTGAAAGGCAAGGGATGGTGAAGTACCTGTTTTGTGTCTCTTCTGCTTACTTGCAGAGTGAGAATGAGATGAAAATGCAGAATAACTGGCATTATGGCTGTCTCCTGTGTGCCTGCAAGCCATTGTCTGTGGCTGTCTGTTCCTTGGGTTTATCACCTGTCTCCTGTGTGCCTGCAAGCCGTTGTCCGTGGCTGTCTATTCCTTGGGGCACCTGCAGGTGTGTTTGACATGCTATAGAGATGCCAGAGCCTAGCCACTGGGTCAGTGAATTATGCACATCCATCTGCCTTAACCCTTGTATTAAGGTTTGTGTGAGGGGTAATATTTAAAGGTTAGAGCAGTGATCATAAAGTCATCCCAAAATATATGGCCTTATGGTTGGATGATGAGAGGACTGCAACAACAAAATCCCCCTAGGTTTAAATTTTGTCCTGGCTCTACTAGTCTTTTCACTCACACCAAATTTCTCCATTGCTGTAATACAGCTGATTTTGTGAGTGAAACTAATGGGGACAGAATAGACTTAAATATTATGAACAGCTAAAAAAATAAATGGGGGAAATGAGTATAGTTTTTCAGGGAAATTAAGTTGATGCAACATGTATTAACCTTCCTAACAAGCCCGTTAAGGCACATGCTTATGTCCTGACTCTGTTTTACTCAGTCCCAAGGGGCATCTTCATGATCATGAAGTGGAAGCAAAAAGAGAAGAGTCAAGACCTCACTATTTTTTCCTTAGTCAGTTGAAGGACCAGTTGCCCCATTCTGGTCCCTTTAGACCAACAGGGAGTTCTACCATTGACATTAACGGGAAAAAGATCTGGCCCAGTAACTGGCTATTTCGAAGCTGCTTCTGTCACCCTTGCTGCATTGTTGCTAAGAGTACAGAACATCCTCGCCTTCTGTTTTTCACTCCTTAATGTTTCCTTAGAATACTTACAAGGAGAGTGACTGTAAATGCTTAACCTTTGTCAATGGCAGACGTTCAACAACTTTTGGCTGCCTCCTTCTATTTCCTTGTGGACACTGATTTACGAGTCCATCCAAAACATTTGTTCAGAAGGATATGACTAACATGAGAATCTGTTACTGTGTAAACACAGCGACCAAAAACTATTTGGCAGTGTTTTGGATCTGCTGGCTAATAATTAGGTATTTACATTTGCTTTAAGAGCACCAGTTGTGATGATCTAATGTTGTTCAGTATTTATATGGATAGCTCATCAGATTTTTTTCATTTCACAATGATTCAGCATAATTACACGAGAGATAAAGAACATTTAAAGAAAAGTACTTATTTCTATAACTAATGCAAAATTTCAGTCAGGACCACATTAGAAATGACATGCTGAGCTCACACGAGAAGAACAACGCCTGCACTTACTGGAAACATTGCAGTAAGGGTGAGTGAAGTCATTGAAAACAAATTGCTGTTCCCTTCCTAAACAGGCTTGGACTGGAATAGGGTCCTCTGGCTTGTGACCAGATTTACCCTTCACAGACAGTTTGTTACACAGAAACTGAGTAAATTCTCTTGGGAAACAAATCTGCAAAAATGTGTATGAGAATTTTTGGGGAGGGGACTGATACATGGATCTAACACAATCAAAACCATATTAAAAACTGTAAATAATTTGCTGTTGTTTGGGCAATTTTAGAAGCATTGGGCATTCATTTATTGACGGTTATCACTGCAGCAGGTATAACGTTATACCGATCCAACTGTGTCAAAAGTTATGTGAACAACATGTACATCAGTCCCTAATTCAAATACACGTTATTCACTCTCATGAAAACTACAAAGACTGTGAAGTCTTAATGATACAGATCCAAGTGCACATTGATAAGCTTGAAGGGCATATGATTTGCGTTAACTTGTGTACCTTCTACTGACATTGTTTTCGGAGCATCACAAAGGAGTAGGAAAATATTGTGCAATAGCCAGAATGAACAAATTTGCTTTTGATTCTCGCACTGCTAAAGAGCTTGTGAAAGTGTTTGAGGACAAGACATTTTCCCTGCCCATTCAAGGAAGCAAGAACATCATTGCCCTGTTTGACTGTTTGCAAGAAACAGAAAAATTCACATTTCCCCCCACACATGCCTCAGATCACCCCAACAGATCCTAGGAGATAAGGAAAGTCAAATGTGCTCTGAGAAAAACCATATGAGTAATAGAATTCTCCATGAGCTTTCCAAATCCAACAACAGCAAAGGTAATTCTGTCCACAGAACCGCCACCATGGATAGTACTACGGCTGCTCAGTGCCTTCAGTTCTTCACATTTTTATCCTTTATTTGGCACTTTCATAAACTGAGGAATACATTTCTGTGCAGTATACTTTCAGCTTAGCCAGGTTAGATCTCACCCTGGTACTTCTGCTTCCTGTGCGGTACATTTCTTCTTCTAAATCTTTAATTTCACACTGATAAGCACTTTATCTAGAAAGTTGCATGATACTGTGATAGAATCACAGAAATTAGGAGTAATCAAATCCATGCCTCTGCTTTAGGGGAGGAGAAAGCAAAGAGATGGCAGGGGACAAGATGGGAAAATAGCGTACTATGCTATACATACATCTATCTATACCAGCCAGGCAACTGTAGCTGGGAACACCATATTTTTTTAGTAATTCACTCTGCAAAATTGAACTCTGTTAAAGGATTTTTTTCTATGTGTTTTTGTTTGTTTGTTTATTTGTTTGTCTTTTCTCTACTATGTGATTCTTGACTCTTTCATGGATCACCAAGTGCATAGCTATGCCTTCTGGGCCACTTAGATTATGTGGACCCTTCCTCATTTGAGAAATAATGACAAGTTTCTGTGGTGGAGGCTTTTCAATATTTCCAAAATTAATTTGATTTCTGTGGGGAAATTTGGTGGGGGGAAAATGAGGAGAGGAAGAGTAGAGACTCACATCCTAGTGAGATATTTTTCTCCTTGAAATTTCTCTCTCTGTCTTTTTCTTAGTGAAGCTGTCCAAATAATCTAGTAAGAATGAGTCTTCTTTGCCAATGTCACCTTTTCATTATTTCTCCACTCATAGTGCTGGCAATAAAAGACTGCTTCAAAAAGTAAAATATTCTCAAGATCTTGGCCTGCAATGCTCTGGAGATGTGATTAACTTCTCAGAGGTATAGACAGCT